>NC_056729.1:467776807-468076807 GCF_019279795.1 Protopterus annectens
AAGGGGGGGGCCCCCAACCCGGGACAGACCCTTTCAAGCTGAAGCACATCAACATCAGAGAAATGAGAGCAATCATATTTGCCTTGAGTGCCTTCCAATGCACCCTGAAGCAAGGCACCCTGAAGTTGTTCAGACAACACTACAGTTCTCTGGTATGTGAACAAACGGGGGAACAACGTCCTACTTGCTGTGCAGACTTGCACTCCAAGCCTGGGAACTGGAGGCCCAGCATGGAGTCATCCTGCAGGCGGTCTACATTCTTTCAATTCAGAACACACAAGCCATGGCAGGTCCATGTCACAATCCCACGAATTAATGCTACACAGGGATGTGTCCCTGGGCATAGTCCACAAGTGGGGTACACCGCAAATCTTTTTGCCTCTCCTCTGAACAGACGGCTTTCACTCTTTGTTGTACCAGGGTACCCATCCCCCCCACCAGCGAGGGCAACAGGCACCTTTATCTCATGGAAGGGGATGTTTCTCTATGCATTCCCCCTTTCCCACTCCTACAAAATGTCCTTCTGAAAATCCAGCATGACAAACCACAAATCTTGTTGGTGACTGTTTTGGCCAAGACAGCATTGGTTCCCCCTCTTTCTGCATTTTACCAGGGAGTCATCACAAGTTACCTCACAGAGTGGACCTTCTCACACACGGATTCCTAATCCATTCCCACCTGGAATCTATGAATCTAACTCTGTGGTGATAGAATTTTAATCCCTTTCAGACACCTCTGCACAGAGGAAGTGCTTAAAGTCCTGCAGGAGGCCAGGAAACAAGATACTAGGAGATCTTGTATATCTAAATAGAAAAGATACTCCATTTGGTGTCTACAGACAGCTTGACCCATTTCAAAGTGAGGTCCCGCTAGTGCTGTCCTATCTTTGTGAATTGTTGCAAGCAGGGTTGGCATATTTTTCAAGGCCCACCTAGCTGCTGTTTCGGCTTGCCTGCCTGTAGACCCTCCCCTAGCCTCGCGACTCCCAGTAAAGTTATTTCATAAAGGAGTACTGCACTTCAGGCCCCCCAGGAGGCCAGTTCCACCTCCGTGGGACCTGAACTACGTCTTAGAGAAGCTTACTATTGCCTTTTTTTGAACCAGCATCTAAAGCTTCTCTGAAACATTGCACTTTGGAAAACTGTGCTCTTGGTGGCCCTGATATCAGCCAGAAGAGTGTCGGAGCTCCAGGCTGTCATGGCAACCCCTCCTTTTCTCCTCTTCCACAAGCATAGAGTGACTTTGAGGACCAACCAGTCCTTCATGCCCAGGGTGGTCCGTGAGCTTCCCTCAACCAATGTATTCACCTTCCCACCGTTTTTCCACATCCCCAGAAAGACAGTGAGAGTCTTGCATTCCCTTGATGTTCACAGACTACTCTGATTCTACCTTGACAAGATAAAGTCTATTAGGAGATCAGAACAAATGTTTCCTTTCATTCCGCAGCTGTGGGAAAAAAACTGATAAAACAGACCATTTCTGCCTGGATTTCCAGGGCCATATCTTTTTGTTACACCTACCATGGCAAACATCTTACCTCAAAAATTAAAGCCCACTCCACTAGAGCCATGGCCGCATCTGGAGCCTTTTTCAAAGGACTGGACACTGCTTCCATACTAGACGCAGCTACCTGGACATCTCTCCGTACCTTCACCAAACACTAAAAGTGGATCACATTTCCAGGTCTAGAGCAGGATTTGCTAAGGTAGTCCTGCATGTTTTCTTGAAAAACAGTTCCATACCACCCTCCTCCTCTTTCCTTTGAGCTTTGGCACTCACCCAAGAGTTTTGAATACTGCAACATGAGAATAGAAGGACATGGATTAGTTGTGTAAAATCTTACCGTAACCATAGACATCCTTTTCCATGTTGCAGTGTTCCATCCCTCCCTTCTAAATAGGTAATTCTTCTTGGATGACACAGAACTTGCACAGCTATCCTGGGACTGGGGTCTGACTGGGACGTTCATTTCTGAGGAAAGGTATGTGCCAATCTCACTTTTATGGCACACGCTCCATACAGCCAACATCATATGTCCCACGTACCTAGCAGTGAATGGAAGCTTCTGTATACTGGCCTGACATTCGGGTAGCTAAGCAGAGAATAACCCAAATGTGTTTTGAATGCTGCAACATGGAAGAGAAGAGCATCTATATTTATGGTAAGATTTTATACAACTATTCCTTCTGTCTCATTTGTGTGAATTGCTCTCTGCTGGCTTGGCTTAGTCTTCTGTCAAAGCACATGTGGCAGCTGTTTCTTCTTGTCTGCCTCTATCTCCCACTCTAGCATCCAGATTTGAGGTGAAAACAATTCCTTAAGATCATCCTTCACATTAGGCCTTTCAGGAAACCTATTATTTCTCCTCCTCGGGACCTTTAATTTTGTTCCAGAAAAATTGACCCTGGCACCTTTTGAGCCCAGGAAGGGTTTTGGAGCTGCAAATCCCTATGGCTGCACCCCCTCTTGTCCTTTTATAAGGACACAGTATCCTTGAGAATTGATCCTTCCTTTATGCCAAAAGTGATGAACGAGTTATCTCTTAATCAATCCATTCAGTTACCTACCTTCTTCCCTTCTCCCCAAAACCACAGTGAGATGGTACTGCACTCATTAGATGTGCATAGGCAAATTAGATTTTACCTGGACAAGATTAAAGCTGTCAGGAAATCTGATTAGCTGTTAGTGAACTTTCATCCCAGGGCTCTAGGTTTATCGATTTCCAAGTAGACTGTTTCTTCTTGGATTTCCAAGACCCTTTGTTTACACGCTCCATGGAAAGAGCCTGTCTTCACCTGTGAAGGCCCATTCTACCAGAGCTGTGGCCTCCTCTAAGGCATTCTTCAAGGGCTTAGATAACAGTGCCATCCTTGAAGCAGCCACCTGGTCTTCTATTCATAGCTTTACCAAACAATACAAATTAGATGGCATTTCCAGATCCAGAGCCGGATATGCTGAAGCCATTTTACATGGCTTCATTGAGAGCTCCTCTGCTCCTTCCTCATTCCTTCTTTCTTGAGGTTTGGCACTGTCCCTCAGGTTAAGAATGCTGCAGCAAGTAAACCGAGGGACACACACAAGAGTTGTGTGAAGTCTCACAGTTACCATAGATATCCTTCTGCTCACTGTTGCAGTTTTTTTTCTATTCCTCCCTCCTCCCCCCCTGGTCTGTTTTGCTTGGATGTACTGACCATTAAAATCTTTACTCTGGCATTCCTCCTGGGGCATTCAGTGCTGAGAATGGTACATGCATATGTCACTTCTATGACTTGCATCCGACTGCAGCCTACATGCAACGTACCTTGTATCCTTGAGTAGTATAAGACTTTTGTATAGTGGCCTATGTCAGGTCGCCTTCTGATGGGAGATCCCTTCAGATTAAGAAGACTGCAGCAGTGAAGAGAAGGACATTTGTGGTTATGGTAAGATTTTATACAAGTATTCTTTCCTTTGCTTTGAAATAGGAGTCTGTCGTCATCAGTTCAAAGGCCTGCACTTTGGTCTTAATATGGTCTCCCAGATGTTCCTTAAGTGCATAGCCATAGTCACAGCCCTTCTGTTTTTCTAAGGAACTTAGTGTGTTTCCATATTTTGATTGGCCCCTGGCTGCCACAGCAGTGGAATCGTTAAAGGTTAGGGTCACCATTTTTGGCTTTCTGTCTTTGAGAATCCGTCGGCAATGAAGAGTAGTTACTAGAGCCTACTTAGACCATTCAGTTATTACAAGTTCATTAGTCTCCACTAACATACAACTTCAATTCCATGATCATTCTGACCAACAGATGCAGAGAACAAGCATTTGCATTGCTGGATCTTTCCCCTTGTCTGCATGGGAAGATCCTTTGTACTTCCTCCAGCAGTGGTGGTAGTCATCATGGACACTTTTGATTTTTGGTGGCGGGACCATTTTCAAGCGAGGATACTCCCAAGGTTTTGGAGTGTTCATGTGGAAAATCTCCATATCAGTGTCTTGGAGATGATGACTGTCTTAGCCTTGCAGGAGTTTGAGTGCCTCCATCTGGGTGAGGTTTCCATTCAGACTGAACACGTCTGTTTTTATGGTAAATCAACAAACAAGAGGGGAACCATTCCCTAAATTTGTCAGAAATCAGTGTGGCAATGGGTGTTGAACTCTCACCACTCTCTAATAGCAATTCATATTTCTAGGAAACCCAACTTCTTTGCAGGTAGGCTCAGCAGAATCTTTGATGCTTCATGACTTCTGTCAATCCATTGGTGGCTCAGACCATCTTCATCCATTGGGACCATCCATGCTGCAGTTTCTCTGCATTTCTGGCCATCACTACATGCAGTAATTACTTTGCCTTGATGTTCCATAATGGCCAGTCCACTAGAGATGCTCTTGTTGAGCAATGGCCTTCCAGAATCCTTTGCTTACCCACCAGTACCCCTGATACCCAGATTTTTACAAAAAGCTCCTCAATACAGTACAATACTTCTCTCCATTACTCCATTCTGGCCCATACAAATTTGGTTCCCCCTCCTAAAGCCTGACCTCAATAAGGCACACTTGCTTCTGAATCCAGTGCTAGATCTGCTGACCAACCCATCCAGGAAGCCTGACTCAGATATCCATAACCTGAAAATAACCACTTGGTTTCTCCAATTCCAGTGATGACCATGCACCCTGCTTTATCCCAGGATGCTTAAATTTTTTCATGTCGATGTCAAATGTCTGTTAGTAAATGCTCTGTGGGCTACTTGTCAGGAAATAAACCATCTGAAGTAGTTAACTTCATTTGTCCATCAACCTATGGGTTATCAGATCCATATCGGATCTGAGCCAGCAGCTTCCAACAGCTAAGATCCAAGCTCCAAACTCCTCCCCCTTACCCATAATCCCCTGCTATCCCTTCCTGACCCCAGATCTAGTTTGCCGCGGTGCTCTCAGCAGCTTGATCGAGCTTCCAGGCATAGTGGTTTTCGAATTTGTGAGAAAATCTCCTTTTTCTTAGTTTTAAACAGATTTTTGTGTGTGATTTAGCGTAGTTCCCCAGTAGCATTAACGTTTTCTCTCCCTGGTGTTTAGTTATCTTTTTAGTGTGATTTTCTCCCCCACGTGTGCGCATTAGGGTGTGTGGTTTTGGGGCCTAGCGGGTGTGTGTGTTTTTTTTTTTTTTGTAGGTATGGCGGAGGCACTCAAAACATTCTTTTCAAAGTGTACCGAGTGTGGCCATAAGCTGTCCCCAGCGGATGGCCACACTCGGTGCGTTTTATGCCTTGGGGTTGAACATCTTATCCACCGGCTGCACTATTTTCGCAGCGTTCAACCCCAGGGCCCACAAACACCGGAAGTCGAAGCTGATTCTGGCGGGACTTCTGCCTCCGGACCTGGCTTCGTCCTCTGGTCCCTCCGTGGCACATGCCGTGGCTGCGGTAGCACCACCTGCTATTCCCCTTCCCCTGGCCGGGACTCAACCTCCCACCTTGGGCCAGGAGGAGAGGGAAGCTAGAAAGGAGAAACGCCGGGAAAAGCACCACAAGCGGCGGGCCGAAGCTTCTGCATCGGCCTCGCCAGCCAAACGGGTTTCTCCTCCCAGGGCCTCCCAAGTCTTCTCCTTCCCCACTCCGTTCACCCCGCTTTTCGCCGGAGGAGGAGGAGACCCAGTCACCTTCGAGGTCATCGAGGTGACACTCCCGGCCCACCCCGGTGGCCTCATCAAGGTCTACCCGGAGTTTGTCCGATGCAGACTTGGACCGGATGATGCGTAGGTTCCTCCAGGCCCAGCTGCAGATGGGAGTGCTCCTGCCTGGGGCTCACCCTTTTCGCCCTGATTGCTTCTTCTCCGACCCACTACCGGGGTTCGGAGCCGGGTAGCTTCTGAGCCAGGCGACTGTCTGCGCCAATAGTATCGGGTACTGGCGCCGATGGCACCTTTGAGTCTGTCTGGTCCCTTTTCTTCGGATCCGAGCTCTCGGAGCTGAGCTTCGGATCTGGAGGTGTCAGTATGGCTTCGGCTCTGTCTCGGTCGGAGCATACTGGCCCTTCGGATCTGACTGCTCCGGCTCCGATCCACACGTCGGATCCGAGGGAGGGGTCTGCTCTCGGATCCTAGGGAGAGCAGCTCTCCTTCGGCTTTCGATGTCATGGAGAGGGTTTTGTCAAGGGATTCCAGGCCCCCGGCTTCAGCTACGGCTCCACCCTGCACTCCCTTTCAGACGGGACGGGTCCGCCTTCCATCACCCGGCCCCAGGGACAGCCTGCACAGACGTCCCAGATAGTTCCCTTGCTGGAACAGGATGTGGTTGGTGAGGCCTCTTCGGACAGCCCCCCCCCCCCCGAGGAGGTCCCTCACAAAAACGCAAGTGCAAGAGGAGGCACTTGGACTCCCCTGAGTCCTTAACAGAGGACACAAACTTGGAGGAAGGGGAAGGTTCCCCAAGGTCACCCCCCGAAGACGTCTCCTTCGGAGACATCATGGAGCTGCTTCGGATCAGAGGGGGGTGGTCTGCCCCAAAACCTTCCTCTGAGTCTGTGTTTCTAGAGGCGTTTGAAGCAGGCCCGTCTACCTCTTGGGTGTCCCCTCCCGCCGATCCCCTGTTAGACCTGATTACTACCAGGGCATGGAAGGAACCGGACACTGTGGAGCCCATTCCAAAGAGGCCGGACAAAATTCTTAGCCCCCCCTTCGGACAAGTCATGTTGGAGCAAGGGAGCCCCGGTAGATGCTGTGTTGGTGGCGGCCACCACCAAAAGGGAACTGGCCCAGGAGAGTTCCTCCGTCCATCCTCCAGACAAGGAGTCTCGGACGATGGACCGTCTGGGGAAGCAGGTGTTCGCTTCAGCCACCTTTTCTGTGAGGTCGCTGAATTATCTGGCACATGTGATACGGCTCCAGCGGGATCTTATCAAAGAATATGCTTTTTCGCCCCCAGAGTCCATGTCGGCGGAGGACAAGAAAGTGTACTCTACCCGAATGGCCACTCTCAAATTTATCTCCAATACATCTATGCTGTTACTATCCCATGCCACGGAAGGAGCCGCTAGAGCTAGCGGAGCGGGCATCGTCCTACGGCGACAGGCGTGGCTCCATCATTGTGGTTTTGCAGAACCCTTTAAGGCGTCGTTCGCAAATGTCCCGTTTGATGGTTCTGCCCTTTTTGGCAAGACCGTACGTGACACACTGGTCCAGAGCGAGAAAGACGGGAAGACGTCTGCCGTCGGAGTCCGCTTCTCTGCTCCCCAGAGGTCCTTCTCCAGGAACCAAAAGGGACAGAAGATGTGGTTCTGGAGGTCTCAACAGTCCCATTTCGCTCCGGACCCCTCGTCCTTCAGAGGCAGAGGAGGACAGGGTGGACGCCACCCTAGAGGCAGAGGGGGCCCGAAGAACTTTGGGTCCAGAGAACCTTTCTCTGATTGGCCCACGCAGCAACCCTGAAGGGTTACTCGACTTCTCCACTCTGGAGGCAGTCGGGGGGCGTTTCTCGAGGCACATGGCAGCTTGGGAGTCCATTACAACAGATCGCTGGGTGCTTCAGATCATATCCAGCGGCTACAAGATCCCCTTTCTCAATCCCCCTCTCAGTTCCCGAAGCCTCCCCGATGTCCCACCCAATCAAAGGGAGGCAGCAGCCGAGGAAATACTCCGGCTGCTAGAAAAAAGAGCAGTCCAGCACGTCCCCTCAGACCAGTCCGGATCAGGCTTTTACTCCAGGTTCTTCTTGGTGCCAAAAAAGACTGGGGACCTAAGACCAATCCTCGACCTGTCCTTCCTAAACCTGTCAGTAGCCAAAGAAAAGTTCCGGATGGTCACCCTTCAATCCATTCTTCCCCTTCTGCAGGAGAACGACTGGATGTGCTCCATAGACCAGAAGAATGCGTACTATCACATTTTGATGAACAGACTATCCAGGAGGTTTCTCCGCTTCCGGCTGGGAGCCAGCCATTACCAATTCAGGGTCCTTCCCCTTGGTCTCACCACAGCCCCCAGGGTGATCACCAAAGTGTCAACTGTTGTAGCGGCCCACCTGAGACTCCAGGGAATTCAGGTCTTTCCATACCTGGATGACTGGTTCCTGACCGCCCCCACCAGGCATCTACTATGCACTGCCAGGGATTATGTTCTCTATCTAGCTCCCCGGCTGAGGATCATGATCAACATCGGGAAATCTTCCCTTCTTCCAACTCAAATCCTAGATTTCATCAGAGCCAGATTGAACACAAACCAGCTTCTAGCCTTCTTGACTCTGGACCGGCTACGAACTCTGAAACTCCATGTACTTGGCCCTTCTACAATCCCCAGCTCCCCCTGCGGAATTTGTCCTGAGGGCTCTAGGCTCGATGGCGGCAACCATCAACCTACTACCCATGGCGCGCTTAAACATGAGAGTTCTTCAATGGACTTTGCAAGTCCAGTGGTCCTTCCTGCGACATCCCCTGAGCTTCCCCGTTCCTCTCAGCAGGGTGTGCAGGAAAGCCCTCTTATGGTGGCTCCAGTCCCCGGACCTCCAGAAGGGGCGCCCCATCTCTGTGTCCCCTCCTCTAGCCACGGTGACCACGGACGCCTCTTGCCTCTGGTGGGGGGGGGGGCGCTACTTGGGCAGGACCGTCCAAGGCACGTGGAACCATTCGGAGACCTCATTGCATATCAATGTCCTAGAGATGAGAGCGGTGCTTTTGGAGTTGCAAGCACTTCAGAGCCTTCTTCCCTTGGGGACAATTGCGATCCAGACAGACATGTCGGTCGTCTGGTATATCAACAAACAAGAGGGAACCAGGTCCTATCCACTTTGTCGGGAGGCCATGAGAGTGTGGGAATGGGCGATGTCCACCAACCGCTTTCTCATAGCGACGCACATTCAGGGACGGTCCAACATCTTGGCAGACAGACTGAGTCGGACCATCCTCTCACCGTACGAGTGGTCTCTGAACCCCAGAGTAGCAAAGCAAATCTTCTCCAAATGGGGTCAACCTCGTTGCGATCTTTTCGCCTCTCCTTCGAACGCAAAGTGCAGTGACTACTTCGCTCTAATTCCCCCACCCGGGGAATCCCCCAGAGACACTCTGGTGTATGTTTGGCCACCCGGTATACTTTGCTTACCCTCCTCTGCCCCTGATGCTAAAGTTTTTACAGAAAGTCAGACAGTTGGGGAGCAGAATAATCCTCATTGCCCCATTCTGGCCTCGTCAAGCCTGGTTCCCATATCTATGGTCTCATCTAGTGAATCCCCCATGGATTCTAGATCCCATCTCAGATCTGATCTCTCACCCATCAGGCCTGTCAACCCCGAATCTGGACAACCTCAAGCTCACAGCTTGGTTGATCCAGTTCCAGTGATAGCTAGGACTCCCAGTATCTCGTCTCCTGTCACGGCTATTCTAGTAGCCGCTCACAAGCCATCTACTAGAAGAATTTATAATAGCAAATGGAAGCGTTTTTCTATTTGGGCGGAGCATCAGAACTTGGATCCCTTTACAGCAGTACTAGATATTCTGTCAGGATTATTCGACCAAGGTGCTAGCTCTTCTGCGGTCAAAGTCCAGTTGGCTGCAATCTCTCATTATCATGTTGGCAGTGATCTCGGCCCTTTGACTTCGTCCAAATTATGTAAGACCTTCCTAAAAGGCACTTTCCTACTAAGACCTCCGGTTAAAGCTGCAGTCCCTCCTTGGGATTTAACTCTTGTACTTCAGCCTCTAACAGCTCCTCCCTTTGAGCCTGCAACTTCGGTGGATCTGAAATACTGATCTTGGAAGACAGTTTTTCTTGTTGCCATAACTTCGGCCAGAAGGGTCTCGGAGCTTCAAGCCCTTTGCGCCAAGCCACCGTATTTGATTTTTCACAAAGATAGTCTCACTCAGGACCAACCCCTCTTTTCTGCCCAAAATTGCTTTGGAGTCTAATATCAACCAGTCTATTAATTTACCAGTCTTCTTTCCAAAATATCAGAACAAAGATGAATACAAGTTGCACTCTCTAGGCGTACATAGGCAACTAAGATTCTATTTGCACAGGACAGCTGATTACAGGAAATCAGACCAGCTTTTTATATCCTTTGCTAAATCCTCTTTGGGAAAACTTGTATCAAGTCACATTGTCCAGATGGATTTCCCAATGTATTATTTTGGCATATGAGAGTTCTGGCCAGCCTGCACCTCAAGGAGTCCATGCCCATTCTACTCGGTCGATTTCTACCTCTGCTGCTTTTCAGTCTAGGGTGTCGTTGGATGACATTTGTTCAGCAGCCACTTGGGCTTCATCTCATACATTTATAAACCATTACAAGTTGGATATTGTTTCCAGAGGGAGAGCATCCTTTGGCTCTGCAGTGCTCCGGAACATCCTTCCATGAGGACCTCCCAAGAATCAGGTAGCTGGGGACTCTGTCCCATAGGTTGATGGACAAATGAAGTTAACTACTTCAGATTAAGAAGTTATGTACTCACCATAACGTTCCATCTGAGCAGATAAACTTCATTTGTCAGCAACCGTCCCTCCCTCCGTCCCCCTAACCTATATGGATGTTCAAAGGACTCCTGCTTTCATGGCGGATTGTCTCTAGGTTAGAGTATGGAGGTGGTTCTTGGTATCGTATGGTTTATGGATAAGCAAACTCGATCTGAGGTCAGGAAGGGATAGCAGGGGATTATGGGTAAGGGGGAGGAGCTTGGAGCTCTGATCTTAGCTGTTGGAAGCTGCCGGCTCGGGTCCGATATGGATCCGATAACCCATAGGTTGCTGACAAATTAAGTTTATCTACTCAGATGGAACGTTATGGTGAGTACATAACTTATTTTAAGACTTTTGATTCCCAAGATGTTAGAGTTTTTGTATACACCGTTTTGTGCAGGGATTAGTTTATTGATCATTAAAGTCTAGATTGCCTGCATGAGAAAATTGGAAATTGAAGCAGACTCCCACCCTCTAGCATTAGATAGGCTTTGTAAAGCTTTCTTGAGAGAGGTCTTTCTCCTCAAGTCCCCCAGCGAGACAACTCTCACTCCTCATTGGGAGCTAAATTTGGTGTTGGAGGGTTTAATACACCCCCCCCTTTGCCATTTGAACATCCATCCTCTCTTGCTTTAAAGTTTCTCTTATGGAAAACACTTCCAAGTGGCTATCACTTCAGCTTGGGAATTGAGTTACATGCCCTTTCTTCTCTCCAGCCATACTTGTTTTTTCCAGAGGACAGAATTTCTGTCAGGACTAATCTGCCCTTCATTCCCAAACTCTTTTGAATCTAACTTGAACCAAATGATCCATCTTCCAAAGTTGCTTCCTAATTATTCCAACAAGTTTGAATATACTCACCACACCCTAGACATTCGCAGACTATTGAGATTCTGTTTGCATCACACCAAATTATTCAGGAAGGGCAATTTGCACCCAGTAAACTGGAGAAGAAAGTATCTAAGATAAGACTGTCCATATGTCTGGCTGGCTGTGTCGCCTTTGTTTACTTGTCATAGTAAACAGATGTTCTTAGTGTTTCACTGTTGCAGTCATTACACTTGGGTTATCCTGCTGGCAGGCTACCCTCAGTCGGCCTGAATTCCAAAGTCTAGGTCTGGTGTCGGTTGCTGTCGCCTCTTCCCTGACATCAGTGCGCCAGGGGTATAAAAGATGCAGCCAACGCCATTTTCTTCAGTCTTTCTTGCCGCGCCGTGCCCAAAGCAATTCGTAAGTGCCAGTCGGCAGACTCCCGAGATTTTCGTGTTCGAATTTCAGATCCGACGTCTTCATTAAAAGCTAAGTACCCCATTGGGGAAAACTTTTTTCTTGCTCCAGACCAATGTCAGAAAAAGTTAATTGTATTTCTTGTGGGAAGCAAATACCTCATAAGGACTTTCATTCTTACTGTATTCCTTGCCTAGGCCCTGACCACGACTTTGCTAGTTGTCGGTTTTGTGCTAGATTTAACCAGCACACTATTAAGCGTCGGTACGATTTTGCATTTCACTATTTTGGCAGAAGATTTTAATTACACAATGCCAGTGGATAGCCATCCGACTACCGGAATTCACAAGAAATGCAAAGAAAAAGAAAAGGACAGACATCTGAGGTCTAAAACAGATGACGAGGCTTCCTCTAAGCCAGTCGCCGGTTCTCAGGCGCTTTCGCAGCCCCTGATGCCCGCTACTTTGAACCCGCAGGCAGCTACAGACTCCCACGTGGAGTCGCCTAGGCCGCTGGAAGCTCAAGGTATTGGACCTTCGGAGACTATTCCCTCAGATGGGTCCGGAACCGCTGAGCAGGCATCGGCTTCTGAGGGTGTTTTCAGACCTACTTATTATACATTAAAGCGACTCCAGCTACAAAGGCAAAGACGTAAAGTACCTTTAAAGACAAAGAAACCAGTACAACAGCCTCATGGTCAGGCCTTCATGCCCAAAAAAAACAGATGCTCAAAATGGCCCAAGACTTAATTACTTTGATCAGGGGTTCCCATCCCCCTCCTGATAAGAGGCCTAGGCAAGAGACAGAATATGAATCTTCAGATCAGGTTTCAGTTTCATCTGATTCCTCTTCTAATCAGGAATACTCTCTTCCTCCCTATGAGGATTCTGATGCTGAAGAATCCATCTCTTCAGCATCTCTTCCTGAGGATTACTCTTTTGGGGAAACCTTGCATACCATGAGGGAACATTTCCACTGGGAAAGCCAAGATTATTCAGAATCTAAGAAAAGGCTCAGAGACTTCCTTTTACTCCCACAACACATGCCCCTAGCTATTCCACCTGTGTTAGACATTGTAGATGATGTATTTTCAGAATCCAGTCTGACTCCTTACCTCCAGCTCCTGTTAAGCCGGACAGGTACTACAGGGTGCCTGACTCTCATAAATTCCTTTTCAAAAACTTTGCTGCTGACCCAGAAACTATCTCTCAGGGTCCCAAAGGGGTCAAGGCATCCACTGCAAAAAACCCTACCCCCTCTGACAGGGATTCTAGGGCATTGGACAGATGGGGGAAGATTTACACCTCTGCTACCTTGGCTATAAGGGCTTTAAATTATCAGTTTCATATGCTCAAATATCAACAATATATTATGTCACTGCTTAAACAGAAAATGTTGATAAATTCTGAATCTGCAGAAAACAAAGAAATGCAGGATTTATTGCATGCAGCTGAGCAATTTGGAAAGCATACTTTGCAATGTGGTTTTGATTCTTTGGAGGCCTCCTCCAGGGCCGCTGTTATAGGTTCTGTCGTCAGGAGGCATGCTTGGTTAAAGGAACAAGATCTGCCTGACCATGTCAAAGCAAAATTATTAGATGCTCCATTACAGCATGATGATACCTTGTTTGGTGTTAAAGCAGAGGAGGTTTTAAAGAAAATGGAGGACAAAGCTAAATCTATGCAAACGGTTAAGGATTTCTTACAGGTACAGCCTCCAAGATTTAGCAGACACTGGCCTACAAAGAATTGGTCCTTTCCAGTGTCAGACCACGAAGGGGCAGATGCCCAAGAGGCAAATCCCAGCCCCAAGGTTCGTACAGATCTTAAACAGTGAGGTGCTTCTACCTCCAAAAGTGGAGAAGACAAATCACAGCCATACAGGAAACAGTCCCAATGACTTCCCCCTGCCTGCACCAAGCACTTATCTTCTGGCAGCACCTTTAGGGGGAAAACTAGCACTTTTTTCTCAAAATTGGCACATAATAACCCAGGACAAATGGGTCCTAGACATAGTGTCACAAGGCTACAAGTTTCACTTCCATACCCTGCTAAGGACAAATGGTTGGCCAGACCTGCCAAAACATCAATGGGCAGAGGCACAAAAACAAGTCTCATCCCTCATGGACAATGAGGGCCATTCAACAAGTACCAGAGCAATAGCAGAGACAAGGTTTTTATTAAAGACTGTTTGTGGGACCAAGAAAGGACAACACCTGGAGACCAATACTGGACCTATCTATTCTAAACATATATCTGAATATGCCAAAATTCAAAAAGTTGACTCTACAGCAGCTTCTGCCCATGCTGGACAAGAAGGCTTGGCTTGTGACTTTACACCTAAAAGAGACATACCTGCATGTCCCAATCAGACAAACAGGGAGAAGATACCTCTGATTCAAAGCTGGCTCAATGCACTACCAGTTATCTGCACTGCCCTTTGGCTCATCTATTGCGCCCAGGGTCTTCACAAAGTGCCTGGCACCAGTAATTGCATTCTGCAGACAGAGAGGACTACAAATATATCCTTACTTGGACGACTGCCTCATTCAAGCAGAGAACAAGGACATTCTACTACAGCATCTGGCATTTGTAAAGAGATTTCTAACAGGCCTAGGGTACACAGTCAATGAAAAGAAATCAAAACTAGTACCCTCTCAAGAGATAATATTCCTGGGTGCAAGCTTAAATACAACTGCCCAGATGGCTTATCTCACGCCATACAAACAAGGGCAACTGACTACATATTTCAAACTGTTTGCAACAAAGGCCCAGTTATCTGCAAGAAAAATTCTGCAGGCTTTGGGCTTCATTGGCATCCTGCATTCTACTAATTCCATATGCGAGACTGCATATGAGGAAACTTCAATGGTACCTAAAAAGTGTTTGGGCTCAACATTGCCACAGCCTGGAAACAATAATTACCCTCATTCCCTGCCTGCAACAGGAGTTTCGATGGTGGGCGAAGGCTTGTCACCAGACCAAGGGACAGCCATTCACTTTACCCCCAGCCAGGCAGACATTAACAACGGATGCATCAGATTATGCCTGGTGGGCCCACATGGCAGAAAGATGTATTCAAGGCACAAGGTCTGCAAACCAAATGCATCTACATATCAATCAAAAAGAGATGCTAGCTGTTCAGAATGCCCTGACAGCCTTCAAGGACCTACTTCATCCGGGACAACTACTGATAGACAGACAACACCACAGTCATGTGGTATATAAACAAGCAGAGAGGCACTCATTCTTACCCCCTTTGCAGATTAGCCATGATTTTGTGGGACACAGCATTGACTTACCAAGTACATCTGCAGGCACAATTCCTGCCAGGAAAGATTAATACTCTGGCAGACGAATTAAGCAGAAACCTCATGGATCTTCCCGAGTGGAAATTGGATCCACAAGTCTTCAGCATGATAACAAGGAAATGGGAATGCCCGGATATAGATCTATTTGCCTTTCCTCACAACTACCAACTAAAAAGATTCTGCACAAGGACTTATCACAGACAAGCATGGAAAGTGGACACCCTATCTTTCAGCTGGAAAAGCTTAGCAGTATATGCCTTTCCTCCACTGCCTCTCCTCCCCAAGGTACTCTTAAAGGTCAGGCAAAAGAAGCCAAAGATGATATTGATTGCCCCAGACTGGCCCCGCCAGTACTGGTATCCAGTCCTAAGGAACTTGTCTCAATGCCCGACTTGGACCTTGCCTCAAATACCTCCTCTATTGTCCCAACAAAACAATCAGATATTGCACAGCCAACTCAAGACCTTAAATCTGGCAGCATGGTGGATAATAGTCATACAAAACGCACCTCTCACTAAAGCTGTGATGGATGTCATTTTGGAGGCCAGAAGGCTTAGTACCAGAAAATCTTCTGCTGGAAGATGGAAGAGATTCTGTGCCAGGAAACAGGCACAAGGAATTGACACAGCCGTACCAAGTATTCCTCAGATTTTGCATTACTTAACTGAGATGCTGGACAAAGGCCTATCCTTTTCATCAATTAAAATTCATGCCTCTGCCATTTCGGCTCAATACAATACAGAGCCACCAATCTTTTCACATCCTTTAAGGCAGTATCTCAGAGGAGCCAAAAACTTAATGCCACCCAAGGGGATCACCAATACCTGCATGGGACCTCAGTTATGTTCTGGAAAAACTCACCCTTCCTCCTTTTGAGCCAGTCGCTACAGCTGATAAAGTTTTTATCTTGGAAAACAGCTCTGCTCCTAGCAATAACCTCTGCAAGACGAGTCTGAGCTACAGGCACTCATGGCTGTGGAACCTTTTATCATTTTTTATCCAGACAGGGTTTCTCTGAGGACAAACCCGACATTTATGCCTAAGGTAGTGTCCAGTGTGGTCCTTAACCAAACTATTCATCTGCCTACTTTTTATCCAAACCCACAGAATAAGGGGGAGAGAATTCTGCATTCTTTGGACATACACAGACAGCTACGCATTTACTTGAACAGAACCAAAGATTTCAGAAAGACAGAGCAACTACTAGTGGCATATGCTGCAGGATCGCAAGGAAAGGCTATCTCAAAGCAGACCATTTCAAGTGGATAGGCTACTGCATTCGTTTCTGCTATTCACAACATGTCAAGCCAGTGCCTAAGGGCATTAGGCCACATTCAACCAGAGCAGCAGCCTTCCTCAGGGGAGTACCAACCAAAGACATTTTAGAGGCTGCTACCTGGAGTTCAGTGCACACATTTTACAAGCACGATCATTTACCACTGTACTCTAAATCCAGGGCAGGCTTTGCCACTGCAGTTCTGCAGGGCCTTATAGCCGCTTCTAATGCTATTTAGCTCCAGCCTCCCAACCATAGCTTTGGGATTCATCCCAAGTGTAATGACTGCAACAGTGAAACACGAAGAACATAGTACAGTTGTGTACACTTACCATAAATGTAGATGTTAGAGTGTATTCACTGTTGCAGTCCAGGTTACCCACCCACCATCCCCCATATCTTTGCTGGAACGTATCTGCACTTCTCTAATCTATACAACCTATGTGGTGTATTTGCTTGTAGATGAAGATATAATATATTTTGGTGCATGCATGTTTTATTGGCAATTTTTAGCCTACCCTTTTGGGGGGCACCTGACATCTGAGGCAAGAAAAAGTGAAGAAAATGGCGTCGGCTGCATCTTTTATACCCCTGGCTCACTGGCTTCAGGGAAGAGGCGACAGCAACCGACACCGGACCTAGACTTTGGAATTCAGGCCGACTGAGGGTAGCCTGCCAGCAGGATAACCCAAGTGTAATGACTGCAACAGTGAATACACTAACATCTACATTTATGGTAAGTGTACACAACTGTACTTTATGTATACCAGGAGCTCAGTCAACATGTACTTTGGCTACTTCTAAAACTGTCTTCAAAAATTCTACAGTTTGACATTTTGCTGCAGCAACTTGATCCACAATGAATGCCTTTTCTTAAGCTTTGTAAACTAGATTTGATTTCAAAGTCAGGGCTTCCTTTGTATCCTCCACCCTCAAGGGTCTGTTGTCACAACGCTGCCAAGTTTTCCCACAGCTGTATTCTGATCCATCAGTCAGATTGGATGGGCAGTGAAGTGGATATAGTATTTGCATACATAAAGATGGATATTTTCATTCCTGTTCGTCAAATACAAAATCACTCCTGCCATCCCCTTTTCCATTGTTTTGTTTGAGGATTCCAAATGAGTCTGCTCTTTACATCCTATTCTAAGCCGCAAACTCAGTCTGAGGGAAACTAGCTTGTTTAGGACTGGTGCATTGTGGAAGAGAACATTTCAGGAGCACAAAGCTGGAATACTAACTTTGCCAGCTCAGATCTGACAAAAGACCCATCAGTAGAACCAAGTGGACAGGAATGAAGGATCCAGCTTCATGGTAAGTATGTAACTCATCTGTGTACTCTAATCCTTAAATGTATTTAACACAAGTGATGCCAATTACTGAAAATGTAATTACTTTATGAATTCATTGTGTAATTGTGTGCATCCTGGAAAAATAGATTGAGTTCAATACAAAATGCTTTTTCACAACTTGCATATGTTAGAAGGCTGGAGAAAAATCTGAAAACAATAGTATGAATTCAATTCAGAATTGTTAGTGGAGATGTTGTGTAGCTGTAACAGTAGTCTTCAAGATGCATTCAAAATTATTTCAGTGAAATAAAACTATTGTAATGTGTAGATTTGTGGTGGACCCATTTGAGTATTGACTAAAAAACCTCAAAACAACTTGTTTTGATTTGGTAGTGGTTTGATGAGGAAGTGGATTGATTGCTTGATTTGTTACATTCTCCAAATTGCTTTATTTACATGAAGTTTTAATTTGTTTTCCTGTTTTTAATTATTTTGAAATGTGAAAATATGTTTATTATTGAATTTTTTTTCAGGCACAGGAAAAACAACTTTTATCAGAATGCTGGCTGGAAGGCTTAAACCTGATGAAGGAGGTAACACAACTTGGTTGTGTTTCAGTAGTGATATTGCTTATCTTGATCATATGTAGAGTAAATATATTTGGATAAGTTGAACTGATATGACCGCCTTTGTTTAGTTTGTATTGATATTTACTTTTTTCCCTGTTTAATGAAGTGCTGTGAATTAATACTGAAAGCCAGTCTTAACTAGGTCTGTCCAGTTCTTCACTAGTCATTATTCAGCAGCTGTTTCACTGTAGTGCCCGCACTCTGTGACAGCTGCATGTGTGTGCTGAGGAAAATGGTGCAGTGCATCACCTTCATATGTACACTTGCTACGTTTGCATGCTGTATGTCATTTTTGCTAGTTGCAGAGATTGCTGTGTTTGTTACTGATAGAAGTTGCTGCATTTACCTGCCTTTTTTTTTTTTTTCTAATGGGTTCTTGTTGGCATTTAATGAGTCCTGTACTACCTAACAGAAGAAAGCTACTGAAAAGAGTGGCAGGATGGATCCCTCTCACATTCTGAGGGGGAAAGTCTGAGTTTCATTGTGGAGGACACATGGTAGGATTGGTGTATCCTAGTCCTAAAGCCGCCTTCGATAATGGCTTTTTTGGTCCTTGTAGGGCTGAGGCTTATCCTCCATTAGTCGTATCTTGAGCTCATTCCATTCCCTTGCTGTGGTGAACCCAGACCCATTGCAACTTCCTAGCTAAAATCTTGTTGATTATACTCTCCATGCCAAAGTTGATCAGCTACAGTACACAGTTATCTGGCCTAATCTGTAGTAGGAATCTGTAGAGTCATTGGTTGGAGGTAATGCAAGGGTGCAGATTCATGTGGGATCCTCCCTTCCAAGACCCAGTAGTTTTTTGGGGGAGATTTTTTTGCTTCCTGCAGGACCTTTTTCATTGGCTACTGTTTGCCCATTTGGCGCACTACTTCTGGTAGAATGGGAGAGGAGTATTCCCAAGCTATAGGCGACCGCTCTGAAGCCCATTTGTTCCTGCCTTTGAACTTTCTTCAGCCCTCCATTTCCAGGTGAAAGTCTAGCTGTAGGAGCAGTTCAGCTTGTTGGTCTGGGGGTTAGTCTACACACTCTTTTTGTGGGAGCACTCCCTTCCCTCTCAGCAGCTCCTCTGAGACTACCCTTGTTAACTGCTGATGAGAAGTGTGCCTCTATATGATAGTTTCTCCTCAGCTGCATAGTGTGAATGCACTATGGTAGTGGGAACTCAGGTGGCCTGGAAATCCACTGGGTGAAAATCCAGTGGTTCTACTGGGTGTCACCAGTGTCTTGTGCTCATAACCTCCTCTCTCTACCAAGAGTGTTCAAGACAGCAGTTGCTCACTCCCATCCTCCTTGGGCAGCTGTTACACAGGTATCTGAGCCACTAGTCATACTCTGGTCACCTGGACCATAGTTGGAGTGGTGCCCCACTACACTACAGAGCTAAAGACTAGTAGCTTTGATAGGTCTCAGGTGAGAAACAGCCATGTTGTGAGCATGCGTCATTGTCTGCAGACTAGTTGTGAGATATGAGAAACTTGTTTGATTCTTTGATGGGAACTTAAGTCGCAGCTGTAACATTTCACCCCTGGGGACTTTAGTGTGTGATACTAAGTCCTGGCTTAGTGGTCTCTACTTCATGTCTTGCCTCTGCTTTCTGCACAGTACTACACATTTCCTGGTTCGGTCATCTCCTACCATGCACACTTATGCCTGTGCACAGCACCTTTTTCAGAGTTTTTGGAAGTTGTGGGGCTCCCTTCCCCTTGGGACAGTCCCTGGAAAGCTGAGGTTTCTGTGCCCCTTGTGTTTGAGATGGGGAAGGACAGGGAGTCCTCCCACTTGTGCTCCACCCCCCTTACATGACCTCATTTTCATATTTCTTACGACTTCGATGTTCTAATTTTAGAGTAAAACAAAAAAGCAGATGCAACCCTTCAGGAACACTTTAATGTACAAAGACTTACCGCTTTCGTCAGTGGTAACTCAAAACTTCATCAGAATAACATAATTTCAAAGTCACACACTTTTTATACATTAAACTCCACCATATGTCAATAGTTAAAAACTACCTTTCCCAGTATTAAAGAAATGTTGCATCCCCTTCTTTATAAAACACAATGAACGCACAATATGTATTTCTAGGTTAGAAATACTTTGCATCTTGTATAAAAATCTCAATAAACCCATTCACAATAATACTGCACAGTGTTTAAAAAAAAAAAAGTTCTGATTTCAGTTTCAGTACACTTCTAATGGATATGGTTTCATTGAGGCCTGGGGGGATACCTGCATTGTACTTTATTTGCCATCTTAACTCGTTATATTCCAAGTACATGTCTGCAGGTCCCCCTCTTGGTCCCATATCCACTTTAACCGCTGTGAATTTAAAACTGTGTGGTGGAAATTTCTGAATGTGCCTCGGTAGTGCATTCTTGTCATCCCCTCTTGATATGTAGTACTGATGTTGGTATAGTCTTTTCCTGAACATATACCCTTTGTTTTTCCTTTATAGAAAGTCAAACATTCCTGACAGACAGCTAAATAAACTATAGCAGAGCTGTAACAGTAGAACTTGCGTTGTATTTTTACTAATTCCCCGGTTCCAATTCTGACTTCTGTTTGTTTTAAAATGTACCTACACTGTGGACAATGCCCACACTTAAGCATCCCACCATCTGTTGCCCCTCTGTCACTTTTTTCAAGTAAAGACTTAAAACATATGTCCTTTTTATAAACAATGGGTGGGTTCATTCCCTGTTTTCTGAAATAGGTCAGTCTACTCTGAAAATGTTCCAGTTGTGTCTAATAATGGCACTTGCATCATAAAAGCTGAGATGAATAGAGTATGATTAAGGCCCTTTGAAACCTGTTGGTATTAGAAGTCTCAATTGCACTTCCTATTCCGTCCCCTAGGTATGTTGTCAATACATCCTAAAAGTGGTGCAAAAATACCTTCTTTCCTATTGTTTGATCCAGTAAGGTGTTGGGTTATCCCCCTCTTTTCCAGCATAGTCCTTAATACATCACATTCCTTGGAAAAGGTGACCTCACTGCTGAACATGCGTGCTAACCTAACATATTGTCCCTTGACTACGGACTTTTTTTGGTGGAGAGTGTGTTCACTAGTAAAATGAAGTAAGGAATTTGAGTACGTTGGTTTCCTATAAATAGAACTTTCAAATTTCTTCTGGTCCCTGTTTTTAGAAATGGACACATCCAGGCAATGTACATATTCACTATTGGTTTCCATCGTAAATTTTAGGAAACTGGTACTGTCATTAATATATTGGAAAAAATGGTCGTGTATCTACTGAATCTTTCCAAAAGATGATAATGTCCAAAAAATGACCATACATCAACAGTTTGTAAACTCAGAATTAAACACTTTTTCCTTCTCCCATTGGGCCAGAACTATGTTGGCAAAAGCTGGGGTGCATGCTGCCTCCATAACCACTCCATTTCTCTGCTTAAACAATTGATTTTCACAAACAAAGAAGTTATCAAGGAGAGCTTCTGTCAGGGTCCTAATGGTAAGTATATTGGAATGGTTGAAATTTGAGTTCCCACAAAGAAAATCGTAAAACATTTCAACTCCCTCCTCATGACGAATGATTGAAAACAAGTCTGTCACATCTATTGTGACAAAAATCAAGTCCTCAGAATAAATCCGAGATGTCACTGTGGACAAATAGTCCCATGAGTCTCTCTAAATATTCTCATGTCTGTCCAGGGCACCTTTCACTTGAGTATCCACATATTTAGCCAGTGGAAATGTTTTGGATGCCTTTGCTTCCACTATTGGTCTCAATGGGAGTCATTAATACATTTATGTATCTTCGGAATTCCAAATATAGTGGGGGGTTTTGGATAAGGCACCTTTAAATATTCATATTCCTGTTTGGAAATCTGTTCGTTGAGTAACATGTCTTCTAACATATAATCAATCCTTTGATATGCTATGTTCTTTTCATTTAGGGAAATCTCCTCATATGTTTCAGAATATAGAATATTAAACATTCTGTAGATATAATCATTGACATCCATAACAACTAATCCACCCCCCTTGTCTGGCTTCATGATTCTCAAAGTTCTCATACCCAGAATTTATTTCAGTAGTTTGTGTATAATCTAGGATGTCCTTTTATTCCTATTTTGCAGTATTCTTGGTGTGGGATTTCCTGCCTTCAGGCGACCCGTACGTCTGCTCCTATACAAAAGCTTCAGCTTGGCTGTCACAACTGCGTGGGATGTTGCATGTAGGACCATAAACCGGGACCCTATGTGTGACATCTGCATGCACAGTCCTCAGAACTTTTCAGCCGCAGACGACTTTGCATCGTACGATCACTCTGCAGATGTCGGATCGACCATTGATAAGTAAACCGTTGGGTTTTTTTGCATTTCTAATATTTTACCGATCTTTTGCATTGCTTAGGCTTGGTTGTTGTAGCTTTCAGCTGATGTCAGGTAAAAAGGGAAAGTGCCAATGCGGGCACCAAATTCCCCATAAGGGGCGCCCATGACAATTGCGTTTTCTGCTTAAGCCAAGAACGTGACCATAATGCCTGCACTATTTGTAAATCTTTTTTGCCTAAGACCTTGTGTAGCTGTCCGGCAGCTTTAAACTTTTACTTAGAAAACCAGTGCCTCAAACGGCTGGCTCTCAGGATGGATCCTGCTTCGGTGGCCGCCCAAGAACCTCAGCATAAGAAGGCCAAGATGCCAAGGCCTTCATCGCCTGCCACTTCGCACCCGGATGCCCCGCCAACTACCGATGTAGGAGTTGAGCATTCGGATCAGTCTGCTCCATCGACCTCCCTCGCGGAGGCTGCTGCACAGTTGACGTCTGACACGTCCATGGAGCTTTCTCAGACACAGAAGCCTGCACTTGCAAATGCCATCCCAGACTCTGTGGGTGATAAATTACTAACCCCATTCAGACACCAATATTCAGAGGACATGCTATCAGTCCTGAGGGAGGCCAGGAAACCCACTACTAGAAAATCATACCTTGCTAAGTGGGAAAGATTTACTCAGTGGTGTCTTTGACAGGAAAGGGACCCTGGTACGAGGCTGACACCCCCCCCCTAGTCCTTGCATGTATGTGTCAACTTATAAAGGGTAGACTCTCCTATTCATCAGTGAAAGTGCACCTGTCCGCATTATCAGCCTGCTTACCTTTAGATCCTCCCTTGTTAGCCAGGCTACATGTGAAACTCTTCCTTAAAGGGTCTTACACATCAGACCGCCTGAGAAACCTATCCCTTCTCCATGGGACCTGAACTTCATCCTGGAAAAACTTACCCAGCCCCACTTTCAAACTGGCTAATACAGCCTCTCTACAGTGTTGTACTTGGAAAACAGTACTGTTAGTGGCTATTACCTCTGCCAGAAGGGTTTCCGAGCTACAAGCTTTAATGGCATGCTCACCTTACATCATTTTTCATAGGGACAGGGTCACTGTGAGAACGAACCCTTCCTTCATGCCCAAGGTAGCCATTGACTTATCTCTAAATCAATCCATTCACCTACCCAATTTTTTCCTCTCTCCCACTAACCAAGGAGAGAGGATACTCCCCTCCCTAGATGTCCACAGGCAACTGAGATTTTACCTGGACCAGACTAAAGACATTGGGAAATACAAACAACTCTTTGTATCTTTCCACCCCAGGGCATTGGGCAAGGCAATCACCAAACAGACCAGTGCATCCTGGATCAGAAAGACTATCTGATGATGTTCATCGTGCATACAGCTGCAGTAATCACAGATGGGTTTTCTGCCGTCAGGCGGTCCCTCGGTCGGCCGAATTCCAAAGTCTTGGTCCGGCGTCGGTTGTCGTAGCTTTCTCTTCTGACGTCAATGAGGCCAGAGTATATAAGACACAGCCGACGCCATGTTCTTCAGTCTTTTTTGCCGCGCGGTGCCCGAAGCAGAAGCAGTTCGCAAGTGCCGGTCGGCCAGCTCCTGAATTACGAAAATTTTGGAAACCGAAGTCTTCATTAAAGCTAAGTACCCCGTTGGGGAACCTTTTCTTGCCTCAGACCGATGTCAGAAAAAGTTAATTGTATTTCTTGTGGGAAGCAAATACCGCATAAGGATTTCCATTCCCTTTGCATACCTTGTTTAGGCCCAGACCACGACGTCTCGGGCTGTCGCTTTTGCGCTACCTTCAATAAACGCACTATTAAGCGTCGGGCGGAGTTCGCCCAACACTATTTTGGTAAAGCTTTTGATTATAAAATGTCGTCTGACACTCCGACTACCGTTTTATCCAAAAAACGCAAGGAAAAGGACCGACTCGCGAGGCCCGCGGTCCCCGCCAACACCACGCCAAAACAGGCTACATGTGGTCCGGTTCTCAGCGAGACGCCTTTGCAGTCCCTGACTACCGACGACACTCCTTTGGCAGTGTCCTCTGTACCAGAGACCGCTGGGACCTCGGCCCTTTCCCAGACTAGAACCACCGAAGCCTTTGCTAATGTTGAGCCTACTAATGTGGACAGGTCCACTTCCACCCATGGTGTCTTCAGACCCTCATCTTCTTTTTCCATTAAGGCCTTTACTAAATCCAAAGCAGCCAGGCACCCCAAAAGGCCTGTTGCACAGGGCCCATCTCCAGGTCCCATGCCTAAAAAACAGATGCTTAAAATGGCTGAGGATTTAATTACTCTTATCAGAGGTTCTCAACCCCCTCCAGACAAGAGACCCAGAGTGGAGGAAGATTCTCCCTCTTCTGATCAGGGATCCATTTTATCAGAACATTCTGATGCAGAGGAACACACTTACTCCCCTTTTGAGGATTCGTATGCAGAACAGTCCATCCCTTCTGTATCTCCTCCTGAGGATTTTTCCTTTGGGGAAACCTTGCACACCTTGAGGGAACACTCCCATTGGGAAGGCCAAGACTTTTCAGATTCTAAGAAAAGGCTTAGGGAATTTCTTTTGTTACCTCAACACAGACCTCTGGTGATGTCCCCTGTTTTGGACATACTTGATGATGTTTATTCGGAGGCTTGCCTTAACCCGGATTCTCTGCCTCCTGCACCAGTCAAACCTGATAGGTATTAGAGTACCCAACTCTCACCAATTTCTCTTCAAAAGTCATAATGCTGACCCTGAAACCATTTCACAAGGCCCCAAGGGATTGAAGGCCTCCACTGCCAAGAATCCACTTCCAGCAGAAAGGGAGTCAAGGTCTTTAGAAAGGTGGGGTAAAAAGGTATATACCTCGGCCACCCTAGCCATGAGGGCCTTAAATTGTCAGTTTCATATGCTTAAATATCAACAGTTCCTGTTATCACAATTAAGGAATAAAATGTCTCAACCTGAACAACCAGATTTAAAGGAGTTACAGGATATGATGCATAGTGCAGAACAAGTGGGTAAACACACTTTACAATGTGGTTATGATGCACTAGAGGCTTCAAGTAGAGCGGCTGCTACAGGATCAGTCATTCGCAGGCATGCCTGGCTTAGAGAACAAAACTTGCCTGATCATGTCAAAGCTAAACTTCTAGATGCTCCCTTACAAAGGGATGTGCTATTTGGTACTAATGCTGAGGAGATACTACGGAAAATGGAAGAAAAAGCCAAATCTATGCAAACAGTCAAAGCCTTTTTACAGGTCCACCCACCACGTTTTAGCAGAAATTGGCCTTCAAAAAACTGGTCCTTTCCAGCCACTGACAAGCCCCAAAGAGGTAGATACAGACGCACAAGGGGCAGAGGGCAATCACAAGGATCATATAGAGGACAACAATGGCAAACTCCAGCACCAAGAGGTGGAGAGGACAGTGCACAACAATACAGGAAGCAAACCCAATGACTCCCTCATTTTCATGCCAAGCACGTCTCAGCTGGCAGCACCTTTGGGAGGAAAGCTAGCATTATTTGCAGCCAATTGGCAAATTGTCACAACAGACAAATGGATCCTGGACATTATAAACAGAGGCTACAAATTTCATTTTCACACTCTTCCAAAAATGAGAGGCATGCCAAACCTGCCACAGAATCAAAGGGCAGAGGCACAACTACAAATTTCAAAGCTCATAAGCATGAGAGCTCTTCAAGAGGTACCTGCTCTCGAACAAGGTCAAGGTTTTTATTCAAGACTTTTTCTGGTGCCAAGGAAAGGAACCTACTGGAGACCCATTTTGGACTTATCCATCCTAAACACATTTCTACTCGTACCAAAATTCAAGATGCTCACATTACAGCAACTTCTTCCCATGCTGGGCAAGGAGTTTTGTCTGGTAACATTGGACCTCAAGGAGGCATACCTGCATGTCCCAGTCAGACAAAGCTGCAGAAGATACCTCAGATTTCTTGCAGGTTCAATCCACTATCATTCTCTGCATTGCCCTTTGGCTTATCTACTGCGCCCAGAGTATTCACAAAGTGCCTGGCATCAGTGATTGCCAACTGCAGACTTCAAGGGATACAAATTTACCCTTATTTGGACGACTGCCTGATCCAAGCGGACAGCAAACACATACTTCTGGAACATCTGGCATATGTGACACGGTTATTGCATTCTCTGGGATACACAATCAACAAAGAGAAATCAAGGCTAACACCATCTCAGAAAATAACTTTCCTGGGTGCCAACTTGGACACAAACACCCAGATGGCCTATCTTGCGCCAGAAAAACAGGGGCAACTATCTCATTACTTCAAAATACTAGCAAAAAGTACCAGGCTTACTGCAAGGAAAATCCTGCAGGCTCTGGGATTCATGGCATCTTGCATTCTTTTAATCCCATGTGCAAAGCTGCATATGAGGAAACTTCAATGGTACCTAAAAAACCTATGGTCTCAACACAGTCAGTTTGGAAACAATAATACCAATAATCCCATGTTTGCAAAAGGAATTTCTGTGGTGGGCCCAAGCATGTCAAGCAAACACAGGCCTCCCATTCTGCAAGCCTCAAGCAAAGCAAGTTATCACAACAGACGCCTCAGATTACGCCTGGGGGGCACACATGACGGACAGGTGCATCCAGGGCATATGGTCCCAAAAAGAAAAGCACCTTCACATCAGTCAAAAAGAAATGCTAGCAGTAATAAATGCAATTACAGCTTTCAAGGACTTCCTGCATCCAGGGCAATTACTGATAAGAACAGACAATACCACAGTAATGTGGTACATAAACAAACAAGGAGGAACACATTCATACCCCTTGTGCAGACTAGCCATGACTCTTTGGAACTTGGCTCTGGAATGGCAAATCGAACTTCAAGCCCAGTACCTGCCAGAATTGGAAAACACGCTGGCAGACAATTTAAGCAGAAATATGACAGACCCACACGAATGGAAGTTGCATCCTCAGGTGTTTACAGAAATAACCCAAGTGTGGGGGAGGCCAGACATAGATCTTTTTGCCTCCCACAGGAATCATCAATTGGAAACGTTTTGTTCAAGGACCTTTCATCCAAAGGCCTGGAGAGTGGACACACTTTCATTCAGTTGGACAGCATGGACAGTTTACGCATTCCCACCTCTGCCTCTTCTGCCCAAGGTACTTTTGAAAGCAAGAGCAGACAGACCGCAGATGATACTGATTGCTCCAGATTGGCCACGGCAACACTGCTATCCACTGTTGAGGAGCCTAACACATACTCCTCCCTGGTCCCTGCCTCTAATGCCTCTTCTGCTGACTCAGCACAGCTACAAAACTCTCCACAGTCAGCTGAAAACACTCAATCTCGCTGCATGGAAAATTCCTTAACACCACAACAGACCCTACTCTCCAAGGAGGTGCAGGATGTCATTTTGGAGGCCAGAAGGCCATCTACTAGAAAAGCTTACTCCGCAAAATGGAAGCGGTTTTGTTCTTGGAATGAGAAAAAAGGCCAGGACCCTAGAAAACTGAACTTGCCTCAGGTATTACAGTATCTAGCTGAGATGTTGAACGGTGGACTTTCATTTTCTTCCATAAAAATCCATGCCTCAGCCATTTCTGCAGAATACAACACGGATCCTCCTTTATTTTCTCACCCACTCTTACGACAGTTCCTCAGAGGGGCTAAGAATATTAGACCACCAAGGAAACAACCAATACCAGCCTGGGATCTTAATTACATACTCGAAAAATTAACATTGCCCCCTTTTGAACCAGCTGCCTCAACAGATTTGCAATATTTGTCCTGGAAAACTGCCTTCCTTCTGGCTATCACTACAGCTCGTAGAGTTTCGGAACTACAGGCCCTCATGGCAGTGCAGCCTTTTCTCATTTTCCATCAGGACAGGGTTTCCCTTCGTACCAACCCATCATTTATGCCTAAAGTGGTATCCAGGGTAGCTTTAAATCAAGCCATACACCTTCCTACCTTTTACCCCAATCCTCAAAACAAAGGGGAAAGGCTGCTACATTCTTTAGACATCCATAGGCAGCTACGTTACTACTTGGACAGAACAAAGTCCTTCAGGAAATCAGAACAACTTTGTGTCCTATGCTGTAGGGGCTCAAGGGAAGCCAGTTTCCAAGCAGACTATTTCAAAGTGGATAGGCCACTGCATACGTTTCTGTTGTTCCTATCATGGGAAATCTGTTCCTACAGGTATCAGATCACACTCCACCAGGGCCACAGCTACCTCTACAGCCTTCCTCAGAGGAGTTCCTACCAAAGATATTCTGGAGGCAGCCACTTGGAGTTCTGTACATACCTTCACAAAACACTACCACCTGCCTTTATATTCCAGAACCAGAGCAGGCTTTGCCACTGCTGTTTTACAGGGCATTCTGGCTCAATCCAGTTCCTCCTAGTACCTACCACCCTGTGCGTAGCTTTGGGACTCTACCCATCTGTGATTACTGCAGCTGTATGCACGATGAACATAGTACAGTTTTGTACCTACCATAAATGTAGATGTTCGAGTGCTAATACAGCTGCAGTACAGGTTTCCCTCCACCCTTCCCCACTTGGTAAAGGCATGGGGCCTAACAACCTCTTCATACAACCTGACTAGGTTATCCTTCTATGGTTTATTTGCTTGCAACCACTGTTTTTGGATTATATTTCATTGCATGTATACACATATAAGCATAATTTATGTATTGCCTTCCTTCTGGGGGCACCTGACATCTGGGGCAAGAAAGACTGAAGAACATGGCGTCGGCTGTATCTTATATACTCTGGCCTCATTGACGTCAGAAGAGAAAGCGACGACAACCGACGCCGGACCAAGACTTTGGAATTCGGCCGACCGAGGGACCGCCTGACGGCAGAAAACCCATCTGTGTTTACTGCAGCTGTATTAGCACTCGAACATCTACATTTATGGTAGGTACAAAACTGTACTTTCTTCGTGTTTCATTGTTGCAGTCATTACATTTGGGTAATCTGCTGGCAGGTTGCCCTCAGTCAGCCTGATTAACAAAGTCGTGGGTCCTCCGTCTGTTGCTGTCCCTTCTTCCATGACGTCAGGTCTTTAGGGGTATAAAACATGCAGCCGATGCCATTACATCAGTCTTTCTTGCAGCGCGGTGCCTGAAGCAGAAGCAGTTCGCAAGTGCAGCACCTGAAATTTTCATTTTCGAGTTTCAGAACCGAAGTCTTCAACTAAAAGCTAAGTACCCCATTGGGGAAAAGTTTTCTTGCTCCTTACCGATGTCAGTAAAAGTTAATAATTGCATTACTTGTGGGAAACAAATACCTCATAAGGATTTTCATTTGTACTGTATTCCTTGCCTAGGCCCTGATCATAAAGTACCTTGTCTGTTTTGTGCTAGATTTAATCAACGCACTATTAAACGTCGGTATATTTTTGCTTCTAAATATTTTGGCTCACGATTTAACTATCCAGAAATGATGTCTGTTAGCAATCCGACTACCGGAATACCTAAAAAAACGCAAAGAAAAAGACAGAGACAGGCCGTCGAGATCCAAAACTGACTATGATGCTTCTCCTAAGCCAGTCGCTAGTTTGCCAGTACTCAGTGCAGCCCCTGATGCCCTCTACTTTTGATTCGCAGGCCTCTACTGAGATCCATTCGGAATCCGGTATGCCATGAGATGCTTTAAGTGTTGAACCCACAGATGTCTCTACCTTAGATGGGTCCGGAGTCGCTGTGCAGGCACCGGCTTCTGAGGTTGTTTTCAGGTCTAAACATTTGTATATTAAACAGACGCCATCTTCAAAACCAAGGCCAAAATCTACTTCTATGTCTAAAAAATCGACGCTTGGGCCATGTGTGCAGGCCCCTATGCCTAAAAAGCAAATGATCAAAATGGCTGAAGATTTAATTACCTTGATTAGGGGTAGCCAACCCCCTCCTGCAAAGAGGCCTAGGCAAGACATTGATTATGAATCTTCTAATCAGGATTCTATTTCTTTTGATTCTTCTACTGAACAGGATTTCTGAATCTAAAAAGAGACTTGGGGATTTTCTTCTTCAGCATAGACCTTTGGCTATACCTCCTGTTCTACACATTGTTGTTTTTTCAGAATCTAGTATGACTCCTGATTCTCTGCCTCCGGCTCCTAGTAAGTCAGACCGATACTACAGGGTTCCTGACTCCCACAAATTCCTTTTCAAAAATCCTACTGCTGATCCTGAAACTATTTCTCAGGGTCCAAAGGGCATTAAGGCCTCTACTACTAAAAATCCTACCCCTTCTGATAGTGATTCCAGGGCGCTGGATAGATGGGGTAAGAAGGTTTACACGTCTGCAACCTTGGCAATCGGGGCTTTAAACTGTCCATTTCATATGCTTAAATATCAACAGCATATCATGGGACTACTTAAACAGAAAATCATGTAAATCTCTGACTGTGTGGAAAATAAAGATTTGCAGGATTTATTACATTCAGCTGAACAAGTTGAAAAACATACTTTGCAGTGTGGTTTTGATTCCTTGGAGGCCTCTTGCAGGGCTGCTGTAACTGGATCTGTGCAAAGAAGGCATGATTGGCTCAGGGTAAACTCTGCCTGACCATGTTAAAGCAAAATTGTTGGATGCTCCTTTACAACAGGACCGTCTCTTTGGTAATGAGGCTGAATAAGTGTTAAAAGAGATGGAAGTTAAAGCTAAATCTATGCAAACTGTGAAAGATTTTTTTACAAGTGCAACCTCCAAGATGTAGTAGGCACTGGCCTACTAAGAACTGGTCCTTTCCAGTCCCTTGGAGAGCCACTCAAGTCAAATCCAGACATTCCAAAGGCTCCAGGTTTCAGTCACAAGGAACTTTTAGAACAAAACAATGGGGTGCCTCCACCTCCAAATCTGGAAACAACAGGGAACCTCCCTATGGTAAATAGTTTCAATGACTTCCCTCTACAATCACCAAGAACAAATGGGTTTTAAATATAGTATCCCAGGGATACAGATTTCATTTCCACTCATTGCCAGTCCCAAACGGATGGCCAGATCTGCCCCCAAATCAGTGGGCAGAGGCCCAGAAACAGGTTCTTTCCCTCATGAACAATGGGGGCTGTTCAACCAGTACCAGAAGAGGAAAAGAGAGAAGGTTTCTATTCAAGACTTTTCCTGCTACCCAGAAAAGACAAATCATGGCGTCCAATTCTGGACTTCTCCACTCTAAACACATTTCTGGACATTCCAAAATTCAAGATGCTGACTCTTAACAGTTACCACCTATGCTAGGAAAAGATGCCTGGTTGGTAACTCTAGACTTAAGAAGCTTACCTGCATATCTCAGTCAGGGAATCTTGCAGAAGATACCACTACTTCAAAGCAGGCTACTTGCATTACCAGTTCTCTGCACTGCCCTTTGGTTTATCTACTGCGCCCAGGGTCTTCACAAAGTGCCTGGCTCCAGTAATTGCATTTTGCAGGCAAAGAAATATTCAAATATATCCATACCTGGACGATTGTCTAACTCGGGCAGAAAACAAGGACATTCTTCTAAAGCATCTGGTGTTTGTAAAAAGGGTTCTAACTTTTCCAGGGTACACCATAAACGAAAAAAGATCACAACTGGTACCCTCTCAAAAAATTACATTCCTGGGTGCAAGCTTGAATACAACTGCCCAGATGACTTGCCTTACGCTAGAAAAGCAAATTCAATTGGTAACTTCCTTCAAACAGGTGGCCACAAAATCCCTGCTATATCTGCAAGACAAATTCTGCAAGCCTTTGGGTTCATGGCCTCCTGCATTCTTCTAATTCCATATGCAAGACTGCATATGAGGAAACTTCAGTGGTACTTAAAAAGTGTATGGAGTCAACATTGTCACAGCCTGGAAACAGAGTCCTATCATGCCTTGCCTGCAACTAGAATTCTAGAGGCCTGCCAGCAAAACAAGGGACTACCATTCACTCCACCCCCTGCCACCCAAACCCTAACTACAGACGCATCAGACAATGCTTGGGGGGCTCATCTGGCATGAAAGTGTATTCAGGGCAAATGGAGCCCAAATCAAATGCACCTACATAGTCAGAAAGAGATGCTTGCTGTACAGAATGCACTGACAGCCTTCAAGGACTACCTTCATCCAGGACAACTAATGATAAAGACGGACAACACCACAGTTATGTGGTACTTAAACAAGCAGGGGGTTACACATTCCTACCCCCTTTGCAGACTATCCATGGCATTGTGGAACACTGTCTTGACCTAGCAAATACTACAAGCTCAAGTCCTGCCAGGAAAGCCAAATACTCTGGCAGACGAACTAAGCAGAATTCTTATGGACCCACACAAATGGAAACTAGAACCCCAAGTTTTCAGCATGTTGACATGCAAATGGGGGGAGTCAAGATATAGATCTTTTTGCCTCACTCCAGAACTATCAGTTGGACAAATTCTGCACAAGATTTCATCACAAAAAAGCTTGGAAAGTGGATGCTCTGTCTGTGCTTTTCCCTCTCTGCCCTCCAAAGCTCTACTAAAAGTCAGACAGGACAAACCAAAAATGATTCTAGTTGCTCCAGACTGACCTCGCCAACACTGGTACCCACTCCTACGCAATGTGTCACACTTTCCTCCGTGGCACCTGCCTCAGACACCTTACCCTACTGTCTCAGCAGAACTACCAAATTCTGAGCACTCTGCTCCAGACTTTGAATCTTGCAGCGTGGCTAATCAACTAATTTCACCCTTGTTATCCCTCAGCAAACCTGTGATGGATGTCATTTTGGAGGCTATAAGGCCTAGTACTAGAAAATCTTATGCTGACAAATGGAAAAGATTCTGTGCCTGGAACCAATCACAAGGAATAAGCACAGCACAATGCCCAATGTTCCTCAGATTCTGCAATATTTAACTGAGATGCTTCACAAGAGCCTATCTCTTTCGTCCATAAAAATTCATGCCTCAGCCATTTCAGCTCATTACAACACAGAGCCTCCCCTCTTCTCTCATCTTCTGCTAAAGCAGTATCTCAGAGGGGCCAAAAATTTAAGACCTCACAGTAGAGCGCCATCTCCTGCATGGGACCTCAATTTTGTTTAGGAAAAACTTACTCTCCCTCCTTTTGAGCCAGCTGCTACCACTGACCTAAAATTTCTCTCCTGGAAAACGGCTTTCCTTTTAGCAGTCACTTCAGCTAGAAGGATTTCAGAATTACAGGCTCTTATGGCAGTGGAGCCTTTCATTATTTTTCTACCGGACAGGGTGGCTCTCAGGACCAATCCATCTTTCATGCCTAAGGTGGTATCCAGTGTAATCAGACCATTCATCTGCCAACTTTCTTTCCCAATCCACAGAACAAGGGTGAGCGGATTCTGCATTCATTGGATGTACACAGACAACTTAGATTCTACTTAAACAGGACAAAATCTCTAAGAAAATCTGAACAACTATTGGTGGTATTTGCTGCAGGGGCAGAGGGAAAGGCTATTTCAAAGCAGACCATTTCCAAATGGATAAGCCATTGTATTCGTTTCTGCTATATGCACCATGGTAAACCTATCCCCAAGGGGATCAGATCTCATTCCACCAGGGCTGCATCTATTTCTGCAGCCTTTCTTAGAGGGGTTCCTACCAGAGACATTGTAGAAGCTGCTACCTGGAGCTCAGTTCATACATTCACCAAACATTAACATTTAACTCTCTTCTCTAAATCCAGAGCTGGCTTTGCCACTGCTGTCCTGCAGGGCCTTATACCTGCTCTTAATGCTGTATAAATCCATCCTCCCAACCATAGCTTTGGGATTCTACCCAAATGTAATGACTGCAACAGTAAAACTCTAAGAACATGGTACAGTTGTGTACACTTGCCATAAATGCAGATGTTTGAGTGTATTCACTGTTGCAGTCCTGGTTACCCACTCTCCAGCCCCCTGTTTTTCTCTTACTATACCGCAGTTGTCATATATATATATATATATATATATATATATATATATATATATATATATATATATACATACATACATACATACATCTGGGGCAAGAAAAACTGATGTAATGGCGTCAGCTGCATGTTTTATACCCCAGATGTCATGGAAGAAGGCACAGCAACTGACGCAGGACCTAAGACTTTGTTAATCAGGCCGACTGAGGGCAGGTACTTGCCAGCAGATTACCCAAATGTAATGACTGCAACAGTGAATACACTCTAACATCTACATTTATGGTAAATGTACACAACGGTACTTTTCTGCTAATCACACCACGGAAAAAAATACCTCCAGTTGAGGTTAAGGCACACTCCACAAGAGCAGTGGCCACTTCCAAGGCCTTCCATAAAGGCATGGACACAGCTCCCATTATGGAAGCAGCTACATGGTCCACTATAGACACTTTCATCAAACATTACAAATTGGACCGAATCGCTAAAGCACGCGCAGGATTTGCTAAAGCATTCCTACAAGGCTTTGTGGAATCATCTTCTGCATCCGCCGCCCTTTCATCAAACTAAGCTGTGGTACTCTCCCACACCAAGAATACTGCAACATACGAATAGAAGGACATAGAATAGTTGTGTAAAATCTTACCTTAACCATAGATGTCCTTTTCTATGTTGCAGTATTCTTTCCCACCTACCATTCCCCCTCAGACTCTTCCAGTATAAGTGCTCCCTGATGCCTCTCTCCATTACAGAAGAGACCCAGGGCATTATACGTGTCACCTTTGGCAGCTTATCCTGTTGGGCCATCTACTTTGCCTGCTTAGCTTCAAGTTCTGAGGATTGTGCGTGCAGACATCACACACAGGGTCCCTGGTTTATGGCCCTACGTGTGATGTTTCTCACAGCTGCGACAGCCAAGCTGAAGCTTTTGTATAGGAGCTGATGTATGGGTCACCTGAAGGCAGGAAATCTCACACCAAGAATACTGCAACATGGAATAGAAGGACATCTATGGTTATGGTAAGATTTTACACAACTATTCTTTATGATGTTCGTGTTTCACTGCTGCAGTCATTACACTAGGGTTATCCTGCTGTCAGGCGGTCCCGCAGTCTGTCAGAGTTCCAAAGTCTTGGTCCGGCGTCGGTTGCTGTCGCTTCTTCCCTGACGTCAGTGCGCCAGGGGTATATAAGATGCAGCCGATGCCATTTTCTTCAATCTTTTTTGCCGCGCGGTGCCCGAAGCAAAAGCAGTTCGCAAGTGCCGGTCGGCCGACTCCTGAGACTTCAAATTCGATTTCAGATCCGAAGTCTTCAATAAAGCTAAGTACCTCATTGGGGAAACTTTTTCTTGCCTCAGACAGATGTCAGTAAAAGTTAATAATTGTATTTCTTGTGGGAAGCAAATACCTCATAAGGATTTTCATTCTTACTGTATTCCATGCCTAGGCCCAGATCACAACGTCACTAGCTGCTGTTTTGTGCTAGATTTAACAAACGCACAATTAAATGTCTGTTTGATTTTGCTCGCCATTATTTTGGCCGAAGGTTTAATTATACCATGCCGTCGGAGCAACCGATGACCGGAATTCACAAAAAACGCAAAGATAAGGATAAGGACAGGCATCCGAGGCCCAAAACTGACTACGAAGCCTCTTCTAGGCCATTCGCCGGCTTGCCGGTTCTCGGAGAGACGCTTTCGCAACCCCTGACACCCGCTACCTCAGAGCTGCAGGCCACGACCAACTCCCACGTGGAGTTGCCTAGGCCTCTGGATACTCAAGATGTTGGGCCTACAAAGACTAACCCTTCAGATGGGTCCGGAGCTGCTGAGCAGGCATCAGCTTCTGAGGGTGTTTTCAGACCTTCACAACTTACCATTGCATCTACAGCCAAGTCTAAAGCTACATTAAAGACAAAGAAGCAAGTACAGCATTCACCTGGACAGGCCTCCATGCCTAAAAAGCAGATGTTCAAAATGGCTGAAGACTTAATTACTCTGATCAGGGGTTCCCATCCCCCTCCTGATAAAAGGCCTAGGCAGGATACAGACTAGGATTCCTCTGACCAGGTTTCTATATATTCTGACTCCTCTTCAGACCAGGGATATTCCTTACCCCCCTATGAGGACTCTGATGCTGAAGAATCTATTCCTTCAGCCTCTCCTCCTGAGGATTATTCTTTTGGGGAAACTTTACACACCATGAGGGAGCATTTCCATTGGGAGGGCCAGGATTACTCAGAATCCAAGAAAAGACTCAGAGATTTTCTTTTATTGCGTCAGCACAGGCCCCTTGCTATTCCGCCAGTGTTGGATATTGTGGACGATGTGTTCTCTGAACCCAGTTTAAATCCAGATTCTTTAGCCCTGCTCCAATCAAGACAGACGGGTACTACAGAGTCCCTGACTTCTTTATAAAAACCCTGCTGCTGACCCAGAAACTATTTCCCAGGGTCCCAAAGGGGTAAAGGCCTCCACGGCTAAAAATCCAGTTCCCTCGGACAGGGATTCCAGAGCATTAGACAGATGGGGGAAGAAAGTTTACACCTCTGCAACTTTAGCAGTGAGGGCTTGAAACTGCCAGTTTCACATGCTTAAATATCAACAATATTTGCCGTCTTAGTTAAAACAGAAAATGAGTACAGGTGCAGAACAACCTGATTTTAAGGAAATGCAGGATTTATTGCATGCAGCTGAACAAGTGGGAAAGCATACTTTGCAATGTGGTTTTGATTCATTAGAAGCTTCTTGTAGAGCAGCAGTTACAGGATCTGTGATTAGAAGGCATGCTTGGTTAAAGGAACAAACCTTACCAGATCATGTTAAGGCGAAATTATTGGATGCTCCTTTACAGCAAGATATTTTATTTGGTGTTAAAGCAGAGGAGGTATTAAAGAAAATGGAGGATAAGGCAAAATCTATGCAAACAGTGAAGGATTTCTTACAGGTACAGCCACCAAGATTTAGCAGAAATTGGCCTACTAAACATTGGTCCTTTCCAGTGTCAGACAGGCCACAAAGAGGCAGATACAGGCACCCAAGAGGTAGATCTCATCCCCAAGGAATCTTACAGACCACGACAGTGGGGTGCTTCAACCCCAAAAGGAGGTGAGGACAAGTCACAACCTTACAGGAAACAATCCCAATGATTTTCCCCTTCCAATGCCAAACTCTTCCCTGTTGGCAGCTCCCTTAGGGGGGAAACTAGCACTTTTTTCACAAAACTGGCAAACAATCACCCAGGACAAATGGGTGCTGAATATTGTCTCAAGGTTACAGGTTCCACTTTCACACTTTACCAAGGCTAAAAGGAATGCCAGACCTGCCACAAAATCAATGGGCAGAGGCACAAAAACAAATTACAGCCCTCCTGGACATGAGAGCTATTCAAAAAGTACCACAGCAGGAACAAGGACAAGGATTTTACTCAAGACTCTTCCTGGTCCCCAGAAAGGACAAAGTCTGGAGACCCATACTAGACCTTTCCACTCTAAATACTTACCCGGATGTTCCGAAATTCAAAATGTTGACACTACAGCAGCTCCTTCCCATGTTGGGCAAGAAAGCTTGGCTTGTTACTTTGGACCTCAGAGGCATACCTGCATGTCCCTATCAGACAAAATTACAGAAGATACCTCAGATTCATAGCTGTTCAATGCACTACCAATTTTCTGCACTGCCCTTTGGTTTATCTACTGCGCCCAGGGTCTTCACAAAGTGCCTGGCACCAGTAATTGCATTTTGCAGACAAAAAGGAATTCAAATATATCCATACCTGGACGACTGCTTGATTCAAGCAGAGAGCAAGGACATTCTTCTAAAGCATCTGGCGTTTGTAAAAAAGTTAAGTTGCCTAGAGTACACAGTAAACGAAAAAAAATCAAAACTAGTGCCCACACGAGATAATATTCCTGGGTGCCAGCTTAAATACAATGGCCCAGATGGCTTATCTCACGCCAGACAAACGAGGACAACTGACTCTGTATTTTCAATTGATGGCAACAAAGTCCCAACTCCCTGCAAGAAAAATTCTGCAGGCCTTGGGATTCGTGGCATCCTGCATACTACTAATTCCATATGCCAGACTGCATATGAGGAAATTACAATGGTACCTAAAAAGTGTTTGGACTCAACACTCTCACTAATTCCCTGCCTACAACAGGAGTTTCGATGGTGGGCACAGGCATGTCACCTCAACAAGGGTCAGCCTTTCACTCTACCCACAGACAGACTTTAACAACAGATGCTTCGGATTACGCCTGGGGAGCACACATGGCAGGAAAATGTATTCAGGGCAAATGGACCACAGACCAAATGCATCTTCACATCAGTAAACGAGATGTTGGCTGTACAATATGCCCTAACAGCTTTCAAGGACCTTCTGCATCCAGGACAATTACTATTAAAGACGGACAACACCACAGTAATGTATGTGGTACATAAGTAAGGGGGCACTCATTCTTACCCCCTATGCAGACAAGCCATGACTTTGTGGAACACAGCTCTAACTTATCAAGTTCATCTGCAAGCACAATTCCTGCCAGGAAAGAAAAATACTCTGGCAGACTACCTAAGCAGAAACATCATGGATCCTCAAGAGTGGAAATTAAATCCACAAGTTTTCAGCATGATAATGCAAAAATGGGGGTGCCTGGACATAGATCTTTTTGCCTCCCCACTGAACTGCCAACTACAAAAATTCTGCACAAGGACTTATCACACACAAGCATGGAAAGTGGATGCTCTTTCATTCAGCTGGAAAAACCTACACGTTTATGCCTTCCCTCCTCGGTCTCTCCTTTCGAAGGTTCTCCTAAAAGCCAGACAAGAAAAGCCACAGATGATTCTGATTGCTCCAGACTGGCCACGCCAGCATTGGTACCCAATCTTAAAGAACTTAGCTCAAGGCCCACCTTGGATTTTGCCTCAAATTCCACACCTTCTGACTCAACAAAACAATCAGATCCTGCACAGTCAGCTGAAAACCTTATCCCTGGCTGCATGGCAGATTCATTAGCCAAACAGGCAGCACCTCTCTCTAAAGCTGTTATGGATGTCATTTTGGAGGTAGGAGGCCTAGCACCAGGAAATCTTATTCAGAAAAGTGGAAGCGATTCTGTGCCTGGAACCAGGCTCAAAGACTTGACCCTCTTGGCCCTAACATTCCTCAGATACTACAATACTTAATTGAGATGCTGGACAAAGGACTGTCCTTCTCATCCATTAAGATCCACGCTTCTGCCATCTCGGCTCATTACAACACAGATCCTCCTATTTTCTCTTATCCATTGCTAAAACAGTACCTCAGAGGGGTTAAAAACATAAGACCGCCCCCGAGAGCACCAACACCTACTTGGGACCTCAATTTTGTCTTGGAAAAACTCACTTTACCTCCTTTTGAACCAGCCAATTCAGCAGAATTAAAATATATATCATGGAAAACTGCCCTGCTACTGGCAATAACCTCAGCACGAAGAGTCTCAGAGCTACAGGCACTAGTGGCAGTGGAGCCTTTCATCATTTTTCACCAGGACAGGGTTTCCTTAAGAACAAACCCTTCATTTATGCCTAAGGTGGTATCCAGTGTGGCTCTTAACCAAACTATTCACCTGCCAACATTTTATCCAAATCCCCAGAATAAAGGGGAGAGATTTCTACATTCCTTTGACATACACAGGCAATTACGCTTCTACTTGGACAAAAAAGCTTTCAGGAAAACTGAGTAATTTTGTATCCTATGCTACAAGATCACAGGGAAAGGCTATTTCAAAGCAGACCATTTCAAAGTGGATAGGACACTGTATCCAGTTCTGCTACACACAACATGGGAAACATGTACCATCTAACATTAGACCACATTCCACCAGGGCAACTGCAACTTCTACTGCCTATCTTAGAGGAGTACCTACCAAGGATATTTTGGAAGCTGCAACTTGGAGTTCAGTGCACACCTTTACCAAGCATTACCAGTTGCCTCTTTACTCTAGATCCAGAGCTGGCTTTGCCACTGCAGTGCTGCAGGGCCTTATAGCCACACCAAATCCTCTTTAGAACCAGCTGCCCTGACTCAGCTTTGGGATTCTACCCAAGTGTAGTGACTGCAGCAGTGAAACACGAACATAGTACAGTTTTGTACCTACCATAAATGTAGATGTTCGAGTGTCTTCACTGCTGCAGTCCTGGTTACCCACCCGCCATCCCCTCTTTCTTAGCTGGGTCTTATCTATAACTTTTCTACACTACACTTTCTATGCGGTGTATTTGCTGGCTACTGTAGATTGTTTTTACCTTATGAATGTTTTGTAAGCAATATGTATTGCCTATCCTTTTGGGGGCACCTGACATCTGGGGCAAGAAAAACTGAAGAAAATGGCGTCAGCTGCATCTTGTATACCCCTGGCGCACTGACGTCAGGGAAGAAGCGACAGCAACCAACGCCAGACCAAGACTTTGAACTCTGGCCGACTGCGGGACCGCCTGACGGCAGGATAACCCTAGTGTAATGACTGCAGCAATGAAGACACTCTAACATCTACATTTATGGTAGGTACAAAACTGTACTTTCCAGAGCGTGTGGTTGTGAGAAAAACTGTCTAATTTCTCTCACAAATCTGATCAGAAATATTCACTAGAGGGACCATGTGCTTGAAATATAAAGAGTTAAGATGGCAAAGTACAATCCAGGTGCTACCCCCCCCACAGGCCTCAGTGAAACCATATCCATTAGTAGTGTACTGAAACTGAAATCAGAACTGTTTAAAAAAAAAAAAAAAAAAAAAGCATTGTGCAGTATTATGATTGGATTTATTGTGATTTTTATACAGATGAAAAGTATTTCTAACCTATAAATGCACATTGTGTTCATTGTGTTTTATAAAGAAGGGGATGCAGTATTTCTTTAAAATTGGGAAAAGTAGTTTTTAACAATGGACATGTGACTGAGTTTAATGTAAAAAAAAAGTGTGTAATTTTGAAATGATGTTCTGATGAAGTCAGTGTTACCACTGATGAAAGCACTAAATCTTTGTACATTAAAGTGTTCTTGAAGGGTTGCATCTGTCTTTTTTTTTTTTTTTTTTTTTATTCTTAGTTTGGTGTTAATCAGTAGTTTTATCAGATATTGTAATATTGTTTGACCTCCATCCTTTCCCGTTGCTGGGTTCCTCTTTTGATTACCCTTATCCCAACCTTGAAGCCCATGATTTAAGCTGCTTTCCATGCTACCTTGCAAGCACATTTTTGTAGCAGCCAAAAGGCTAGCTCTTAGTGTAGGCCATAAGCTAGTTGGAGTACATTACTGTCTAACCATCGTATGACCAGCTCCAGTGTTATTTGTGGGCTGTTGCTTGGCAGTAATAGTCTGATTCTTCCCTGCTACCTAGCCTTCAGTCTTGAACTTAGGACATGTTTTCATAGAATCATAGCAAGTTACTAGGCTATTGGCCCTGAGGCCATTATAAGCCTACCCAAGAGTTTAGCCCATGTATAGACAAATCAGCACGCGATGTCCCTGTCCAGCAGGGATACGGGTGGAATCCCAGGGATGTATTTACTGTTTCCCATACAGTTATCCAGGTTGTGCCTAAAAAGGGTAAAAAGTTGCTCTGCTTGCCATGTTGAGGGACTCTATTCCACAGATGGGGAGTCTCTGGGGCACAAATCTGTCCCGCCAACAAGTCCTGTTGATGTCACAGATCAGTTTGAGGCCATATGTGCGGGTTACTCGAGTGGAGCTAGACTTGCTGCTGCGCAGCACTCCCATCAAGGTGGGGTCTGAGATGGCTTTGTATGCCAGACAGAGGTCACCTCTGAGGAGTCTGTATGAAAGAGTAGAGGGATAGGGCTTTTAGATTTTTGAGGCCCTGGATCCTCCTGGTGTCGAGCCTCTGTGGTCTCTCTAGCTGCTGCATGTGCTTTGCAAGGTACATGCCGAATGGGGAGTTGTACTCAATAATGGGCCTTATAAGGGAAGAATACAGGGATGTTATGACCTCCTTGTGTCTGGATGAGAGATACCCTTACTTATGAGATGGGCCATGCAGAAAGCTTTCTATTGCAATGGAAGCAACATGGTCAAAAGTCAGGTTGCTGTCAGTCTGGGTGCCCTAATCCCTCACGACTGACTGCATGCTTAGGACGTTATTAATGTGATAATTTGCAGGGACATCACTCTCCACAAAGGGGATGGTGATGCATTTTTTTGTATACAGCTTGAGGCCATGTTTCTGGCACCAGTCATTTGTTTGGGTGAGAATCCTCTTGGAGGATGTCCACGTCACTAGCGGAATTGATGACAGCAGCCAGCTTGCAGTCATCTGCAACTTGGTCAGCCATACCCCACTGGTTTTGTCCTGTACCTCAGAAAAGTATATCCCAAATAAGAGGCCCCAAGACTGAACTCTGGGGTACGCCACTCAATATGGGTCTGCTGCTTGAGGTGGCTCCCCCCTATTTTGACTAGGTGGGTTCTATCATTGAGCCAGTTAGCTACCCATCTGATAACATAAGGATTGATACCTAGTTGAGAGACTTATGTCTGAATGGGGAATAGTGTCGAAGGCTTTGGCCAGGTCAAGGTAGGCATTGTGCACCACCTTCCCCTCGTCCATGGCTTTTGTGACAGTCTTAAAAAAGTTGACACCTCCCCTTGACGAAACCAAACTGTGTGTGATTGTTTGGAGGTTGCCAATGTGCTTGTTAATGAGGGCCATGATAGTCCATTCCATGGCCTTGCAGATCAGGCTAGTTAGGCTGATGGATCTGTAATTTCCCAGATCGGTGGATGCTCCACCTTTGTGTAAAGGGATGACAGTGGCTGTCATTATTTAGACAATGGAAGAATATACTGTACATTGTTAGGGCTTATGGCCCCAAATGTACATATCATTCTCCAAATTCTGGTCATTCTTGTTGGAATTGACGCTGGAGCATTACAGAATTTCCCAGAGTCTGGGCTTTAAAGAGTCCTTCTGACCTTTGTGGCTGTTCAGGTGGGCTGCCAAGTAGCCTTCTGTAGTTTGGATTGTGCGGAAGCTGTGGCTAGGACTACAGGTTCTGGCATGTGCCATTACAGATTTATGTGGCTCAAGTAATGCTCCTTAAAGGGCAGGCTGAACTGTAGTAATGTGGATTGTCAGCTCATGTAGAAAGGGGGGCCATTTGCCTATACATGCCAGGCTTTGGTGAGTGCCCTCTATTTAGCATGAAGCAAGATGATTACTCTGTGAGTGGGATATTTTCCCCCCTTTTATGGTCCTTCTTTCCTTTGGAGAGAGGAGGTAGTTTCCTAATCACTGTAAAAGCAAGACCGGGGATGTCCCTTGGTGTATGCTTCTCCTGTCTTCTGGTTTGAAGTAATTAGTTGGTTTCTACTGGCTGCCGCCTTGCAAACCTGAATGTGTTCATGTTGGTGGGGATGTCCTAGTTTGTGTTTCTGTGGCTAGGAGAGCTATCTATTTTTGGGTCATTGAAACTAAGGCTTGATAAGTATTGATCACTCCTCACTAGGTTCTGGTCCTGTTCCTCTCACAGCCTCTATAGGGCTACATTGAAACTCTTGGGATTGTATTATACTTTACAGCGCAAGACACAGAACTTCCCTTGTTCCCAGGGAGGGGCCAGCTCTCTAGTCTGTCCTGCTAGTCAGAAGAGTGTGAATGATTTTGTCTGATTCTTGGTCTTGAGTCTGTTCTGTTGAAATAGAAACTTTAGGGCCCCATACCTGCCTCCTTTTGCAGGAATCTGGATTAATATGTGATTTAGTATCCGATAACCTAGATAATTGGAGTAACAGCCACACACTCTCTCCGTGGTCTCTCTTGCCTTGTCCTCCTTGGGGATGGAAAGAACTTGTGAAAATGTGCTGTTGGTGAGGCTTGTAATGGTCTGCAGACTGATTGCCTAGTACTTGCCTGTGAATCTGTGGTCTTTGCCCTACTGCTATCTGCTGTGCTGTGGGTAAGTTTCTTCACCAGTTGGACTTCATAGTTTTCCCAGGTGTTGGCTACTATGCCTTACAGAAGCCTCTCTGCACCCCCTTGTGGAGTGACCAACTTCTGCTTTCTCTGCCGGGAGCCTGTCTGCTGTTAGTTTGCCTTTTCAGGCACAGAACTGTTTATTTATATATATATATATATATATATATATATATATATATATATATATATATATATTGTGAGGACATAGAAGTTGTAGCCTTGGCAAGCCTTGGTGGTGGTGTAGCTCAGTGTTTGAGCTAAAATTGGATTGTATCGTCCAGGCAGAAGTGCCTGTTATTCTTCATAGTGTCATGGTTTTCCCGGATGACTTGCATATTGCTGTAAACTGTGATGGGGCTGTGGCACAGTATTACTGTACATTTTGGACTTTTTCTGGTGTTTCTTCCTTTTTCTGAGGGCTTTCATGACATGGGTGACAACTGGCTTTTCCTTGGGGCCTGGCCAAAGGCTTGTATTTCTTGAACTTGCATCTGTCTAAGAAGGGGGTGCTTGAAGCTGCTAGAACTCCTCCATCCTCGTCTCTGATTTGGGAGTTTTTCTTAGTTTTCATTGGCATGGCACCATGTGCTGCCACATTTGGTAGTTAGAGGTGGTGAGCATTGAGTATCATTGATGCAGTTCATAAAATTAATGGAATTTTGTCACAAGTGGGCATTATTCTTCCAGACTGATTTTTAGGAACATTTGCAAGCTTCTCTTCTATAGCTAGGGGTATCTGCCATAGACTGTGCATTGGAGAGAGTAATTTTTGCCATCACTGCTCTATTGATTAAACAGTGAATGGTTTCCGCTCTCATTTGAGGCCATCATTCACTTCAGGCAAAGCTTCAGGAGCAGTAAGCATCCTGTTTGGACACTTGCCTTCTCATTCTTTTTTGTTGTGGTTGAATAGCTGTATTCCATTAGAATTGACTGGGGACTTTTTCCATGCCTAATGATGTAACAGTAAAAATCTGCAAGTATGTCTCTAGTGACAGATTCCCCTTAATTGCTACTTTTAAGTGTTTTGTCTTGTTGCAGTTTCATGGTCAAACCAGCAGTGAGATTAGTAAAACGTTTTATAAAAAAAAATCCCTATTTAGAAAAATCAGAAATGTTATGACTTACATAGAAAGTGAATGTCAGTGGTACAGGATGTCTGCCCCACCTTTCTAGGTGAAACTTCAACAAGGTCCAGAGCACAAACCTTTCCGAGATCCCTGTAGGAAGTACAAGTACCATACCATGGATAGTTCGATGAAGGTACTCGAGTGAGAGGAGACTGTGTAGCCTAAAGACCCATTTGGCCCTAGTTAGCCCTAAGATCTCTTGTCCTTGCAAGGCCTAAGTTCTTCCTTTCTTGCCCATATAGTTGCTACATTTGTAGTAGCTTCTTCAGAAGGTGGCAGTAGAGTAATAGTACAAAGAGAAGAGAGAAAGGCCCAAAATGGTTTAGCTAATTCACTATAGCTGATGCTGGTTGCAGAATGTACACAGAAGAGTGTTGGGCTTCTTCGGGAGGATTCAAGAGTGCCTTCCTTTTCCCATCCAGCACTTTATCCAGAGTTTGATAATTTTTTTGGTTCGTCAGACTGGATGTCTACTTCCACTACAGCTGGGTTTTCATTCCTTCCACTGGTTGAGACCTGACCACCTAATCTGTTGATTACAATGACTCAAATGCCTGCCTCATTTCATTTCTTTATCTCGATTATTGATAGTTTCCGTAAGAGGATTTAGTAGTGTTGAAACCAGCTAATGTTTTGTTCTCTCAAACTCTTTTCACCAGCATCTTGGAGATTACTCTGTCTCAGAGGATCTGGCCTAGACCAACCTGGTTGCAGACTTAAGTGGGGTATTCTACAGAGGATGGAAGAAGGGTAAAGGAACTCGGTGCTAAACAGAAAAGTTACTGTGGACTTTTATGCGTAGAGGAGCCAAAACTTTCAGTTGTCTTCCCACGAGAGCCTCATGTCCTGCCTGCGTTTGCGTGGGTTTCCTCCAGATACTCCGGTTTCCTCTCACATTCCAAAGACATGCATCTGGAGCATTTCCTCCCTGGGCCTCTGCTGAAAATAGGCTCCTTCCTAGTCAGATTTTCCCAGTCAACACATCTTTCAGCTGCTCCCGTTAGGGGTCGCCACAGCAGATCAACTGTTTCCATTTCCTCCTGTCCTCTGCATCTTGCTCTGTCACACCAACCACCCGCATGTCCTCTCTCACCACATCCATAAACCTTATCTTAGGCCTTCCTCTTTTCCTGTTATCTGGCAGCTTCATCCTTAGCATCTTTTTCCCAATATACTCTGCATCCCTCCTAAGCACATGTCCAAACCAACTTAATCTTGCCTCTCTGGCTTTGTCTCCAAACCTTCCAACCTGGGCTGACCCTCTAATATACTTATTCCTAATCCTGTCCATCCTCGTCACACCCAGTGCAAATCTTAACTTCTTCAACTCTGCCACGTCAAGGTCTGACTCCTGCCTTTTTGTCAGTGCACTGTCTCCAACCCGTATAACATAGCTGGTCTCACTACCCTCTTGTAGACCTTCCCTTTCACTCTTACTGGTACTAGTCTGTCACAAATCACTCCTGACACTCTTCTCGACCCACTCCATCCTGCCTGTACTCTCTCCTTCACCTCTCTTCCACACTCACCATTACTCATAACTGTTGATCCCAAGTACTTAAACTCATTCACCTTCGCCACCTCTACTCCCTGCATCCTCACCATTCCTCTATCCTCCCTCTCATTCACACACATATATTCTGTCTTAGTCCTGATGACCTTCATTCCTCTTCTCTCTAGAGCATATCTCCACCTCTCCAGGGTCTCCTCCACCTGTTCCCTACGCTCAGTACAGATCACAATGTCATCTGCAAACATCATAGTCCACGGGGACTCCTGTCTGATCTCGTCTGTCAACCTGTCCATTGCAAATGAAAGGGCTCAGAGCTGATCCTTGATGTAATCCCACCTCCACCTTAAATGCATCCGTCACTCTCACCGCAGTCACACTACCCTCGTACATAACCTGTACTACTCGTACATACTTCTCTGACACTCCCGACGTCCTCATACAATACCACAACTCCTCTCTAGGCACCCTGTCATATCCTTTCTCTAAATCCACAGAGACACAATGCAAGTCCTCCTGACCTTCTCTGTACTTCTCCATCAACACACTCAGAGCAAACATCGCATCTGTAGTGCTCTTTCCTGGCACGAAACCATACTGCTGATCATTAATCATCACCTCCCTTCTTAAACTAGCTTCCAATACTCTTTCCCATAACTTCATGCTGTGACTGATCGGTTTAATCCCTCTGTAGTTACTACAGCTCTGCACTTCACCCTTATTCTTAAAAATCGGTACCAAAACACTTTTTCTCCATTCCTCAGTCATCCTCTCACTTTCCAAGATTTCATTAAACAATCTTGTTAAACTCCACTGCCATTTCACCTAAACACCTCCATGTTTCCACAGGTATGCCTTTCCGTTCTTCATCCTCTTCATAGCTATCCTTACTTCCTCCTTGCTAATCCAATGCACTTCATGATTCATTATCCGCACATCATCCAACCTTCTCTCCCTCTCATTCTCTTCATTCATCAACCCCTCAAAGTACTCTTTCCATCTGTTCAACACACTCTCCTCGCTTGTGAGTAAGTTTCCCTCATTATCCTTTATCACCCTTACCTGCTGCACATCTTTACTAGCTCGGGCCCTCTGTCTAGCCAATCGGTACAGGTCCTTTTCTCCCTCCTTAGTGTCCAACCTTTTATACTCTTCATACGCCTTATCCTTAGCCTTCGCCACCTCTCTTTGCCATGCACCTCATCTCCTTATACTCTTGTCTACTTTCTTCATCTCTCTGACAATCCCACTTCTTCTTCACCAACCTCTTTCTCTGTATACTCTCCTGTATTTCTTCATTCCACCACCAGGTCTCCTTGTCCTCCTTCCTCTTTACAGATGCCACACCAAGCACCCTTCTAGCCATCTCTCTTACTAGCTCTGCTGTAGTTACCCAGCTATTCAGTAACTCTTCACTGCCACCCAGTGCCTGTCTTAACTCTTCCCTGAACATCACCTCATAATTACCCTTTTCAATTTCCACCATTTGATCCTTAGTGCTGCCCTCACGCTCATCCTCCTCCTCTTGATCACCAGTGTCATCCTACAAACCACCATCCTATGCTGCTTAACTACACTTTCCCCTGCCACCACTTTACAGTCTCCAATCTCCTTCAGATTGGCCCTTCTGCATAAGATGTAATCCACCTGTGTGCATCTTCCTCCACTCTTGTATGTCACCCTATGCTCCTCCCTCTTGTTAAAATACATATTCATCACAGCCATGTCCATCCTTTTCGCAAAATCCACTACCATCTGACCTTCTGCATTCCTTTGCTTAACACCATACCTTACCCATCACTTCCTCGTCCCCTCTGTTCCCTTCATCAACATTCCCATTGAAATCTGCTCCAATCACCAGTCTCTCACCCTTGGGCACAGTCCTCACCACTTCAACTTGCTCCAAAATTTTTCTTTCTCATCCATCGCACACCCAACTTGTGGAGCATATGCACTAACAGCGTTCATCATTACACCATCAATTTCCAGCTTCATAAACATCACTCTATCTGACACTCTTTTCACCTCCAAAACACTCTTAGCATACTCTTCCTTCAGGATAATGCCTACGCCATTTCTCCTCCCATCCACACCATGATAAATCAATTTGAAACCGCCTCCGATACACCTAGCCTTGCTACCATTCCATCTGGTCTCTTGCACACACAATATACCAACCATCCTTCAGTTCATCATATAAGCTAGCTCCCTCCCTATACCCGTCATACTGCCACCATTCAAAGTTCCGACCCTCACTATCACAGTCCTAGCCCTTACCTGCCTTCGGGCATACCTTCCGCCTCTTCTCCTCCTTCGGCCAACAGTAGCCCAATTTCCGCCAGCACCCTGTTGGCCAACAGTACTGGTGGTGGTCGTTAACTCAGGCCTCGACCGATCCGGTATGAATTTCTGTACAGTTTTCTGCATGTGTGATGTGGCAAAATATTACGCCAGATGCCCTTCCTGACGCAACCCTCCCCATTTATCCGGGCTTGGGACCGGCACAAAGAAATGCACTGGCTTGTGCATCCCCAGTGGCTGGGTTATTTTCCCAGTCAACACATTAAATAAAATGTATAGATAATAGATTTGTGTGTATACTAAATATTGTCGAAACACCTAAGCATTTGTGTTCAAAATCTCAACAACTTGAATGTTGATGTGCTACAACACAAACACAAAACAGCTAAAAAATGTTAGTAGAGGGGCAGTATCAGGGAAAGATATTCCCCAACCCTGAGAATTGTACAGTGTCATACCCTTGTTGACTTAGTTGACCACATTTTTTCTACTAAACAGAATACCATCCAACTACAGTGTCAACAAAATTGAGTGTTCCTTTAATATAAGAATATAAAATATGACTTGGACAACAGAAGTTATCAAGGGTTGTTGCCAAGCTTAAGGAGCCTTTGAGAAGAAAAATAACTAGAAATCCTGTACAGGTATTAAAAAATTTGAAGAATGTGGAAACCAAGGATAGGTACAAATATTTTTGGAAGACTTAATTGTGCTAGGGTTCACATAATATAAAGCTCAACAATACTTCAAAAGGGAAGAGTTGAGATAAAAACAATGTACAAGTAATCAACAGGGAATTCTCTAGGAACAGACAGTATTTCCGTGGAATTTTGGAAACTAGGCGAGAAGACTGAAAGATCGGAGAGGTTTTTTTAAGATTATTTTAAAAGGAGAAGCACCAGCATCTTGGACGAAAGCTGTGGTGATTGCATTTTCCAAAGAAGTAAATATCCTTCAGACCCAGCTTCATGTAGCCCCATTTCAATTTTAAACAATTATTATAAAGAGCTTGTATCTCTACACACTCAAAAATTGGCAAAGGTTTTGCAAAATTAAGAGGTATGGATCAGTGTGCCCCTTTTTGGTGGTGGGGAGATGCAAACATTTAACAGTATTAATAGCTGAATGATCCAGGAAAAAGCAGAATGTAAGAAAATAGTAATCTTTGAGACTTTATGCAGAGAAAGCATGCATTTGAAGTAGCTGTGATTTTATAAGTAAGGCAATTGAAGCATTTGCATTCCCTGATACAATATTGGGGTTAATTAGCTGGATATATGAAAGGCAAGAATTAAGATGAGAGGGTTCCTTTCTGACGAGCTGTGTTTTGAACAGAGGAATCCGGTAGGGATGTCTTCTTTCTCCCTGATTTGCTTTATTTTTAGAACCTTTGTCATCAAATATAAGGGACACTCAAATTCAAGGATATAACTAGTATGGTAATCAAGTAAAGTTAGTTTTATTTGCAGTTAGTTTTGTACTTGATAAATCCAGAAAAGGGCCCTTTGGTGGTGTGAACATTTTCAGAGTTTCAAGTTTTTTCAGGATATGAAGTTATTGAAGATAAAACAAAGGCTGTTAAACTTTGTATCCATACATGAATTGGCTTGGCAGTACCCATATTTTGGGGCACAATAAAATGAAATATCTAGGTATGTGGTTTAAAAAGAGTTCTGTTATGGTATTTGAGAAGAAACTAAACAAAATGCAATACAAAAATTGAGAAACTGGAAACTCTTAGTAAGATACAAACAGTAAAAATGTTTAGTAACTTTAGTTTAATGTGTAGGTCAGGCATTTTTTTTTAACCACCATAGGAGTAGTCATGGATGATAATTCAGAAAAAGTTGAAATAATTTATTTGGGAGGGAAAGAGGGCAAGAGTTAATGGGATACAATGATCCTTCTCTCACAGTAAGGTGTATTAGGATTACTCGATTCGAAAGGATATTTTAGAGCTGCACAGCTAATGCTGATATACATAACACAAGCAGAAGTGTTGGAAAGGGATGATGGTAAAAATGAGGAGAGTTTGAGAAATAAGGATAGGGTGTAATTTTACATGCAGACTCTCTTAAGGAGAACACCCACCACCATAAAAATACTATATTTAAAAAGTAGCAGAAAGTATTCTAAGAAGTAAGCCAGCATGTTACTGGAGAAAGGAGGTTTTGCCAGTGCCAATAAAGATGTCTTCATGTAGGGTGTAAAGAAAATGGGCAGGATTTGGATAGAGTTTTTCACATGAAAAATTGGCATAATTGTCATCAACAAGTAACTAGAAAGGGAAAGGTGACGGTGGGATGAGGCCATGTAGAAGATGTACCGCAAGTTAGATTGCCTTCCGTACTAGTGATTGATATTGGAGAATAGGGAGAGAGAAAATGATAGGAGTGCTAAGTAAAAGACCAGCTCTAGTAGAGTTTTTAGTTGAATCTAGAACAGAAGCTGCTATTAAAATTGATAATTAGTAATGCATATTAACATATTGTATAACTATAAGAATCAGTCAGAGAAGTTAGAAAAGATTAGGAAGAGAAACTGGAAAGACAATTTACAAGGGAACAATGGGAAGATATCTGTATGGCTCCCAAGTATGTAGCAAAGTCCAGAAGGCTTAAGGTTTTGATTAGAAGTGTTTGCATAGGTATTTTTTATATCCCAGGCAGATTCAGTTTTTTTCTTCATTTAAATTGTAAATGCTGAGGTGTGATGGGAAAGAGAGAGGTAACTGGGGAATGTTTTTAGAAGTATATTGAGTATGCTGATTAAAAAAAAATCCCTATAGTACTGTCAAATGTTTAGAGAGCAAATGGCTGTAACTAAGGAAATGGCTATGCTGAGCTGGGACAGAAGATCTGAACTGCCTAGACGTAATAAGGTTTACTGTTGGCCGACAAAAAAAGCAGTTACTAAAATGGAAATCAAAATCTTAAACTGTAATTGACGTACTGATATTGTAAAGATGATGAAAGAACTGTAAGGGAAACAATTACAGACGCACACATACTTTCCAGGAGGGGTTAATGGCATCCTTCCAGTACCCCCCCCCCCCATCCCATTCACAGAGTCTTATAGGGCAACAATGCTAGTGTGTGGATCACCGAGTACACTACTACCGTCAGCTTTAGAATCGCCAGTCACTTAGTGGTGATTTTATAGTAATGGCCTGGCGAATAACTTTTAAAGGTGAAAGCCAGTATTTATTGGTACAGTATTGCAGTGCAGGTAACCTTAAGCTAATACAAAGTAAATCAGCCATAAACATTTAAAACTAAATACAATTATTGAACTGGATAAAATTAAATGGTGCACTTTCTAAAAGCAAAAGGTTTGAAAGCTGCTGTAGATTTTCACAAAACTAATACAAAGAAAGTGGGTTTGTACAGACAGAGGCATATGGCAGAATACATCTTAATTGGACCTCTCCCTATCGGTGTGTACAGATGTACTTGATCTCCTTTCTTCCACTGATTTGAAAGTTCAAACAATAGCTATAAACCTTCGCAAGGCTGTTAATTCCAGTTTTAGTTTCTGTGGGAATGCAGTGCGCCTGCACAGTCCATCTGTAAAGCTGTAACTGATTTGTAAATGAGTCTTCTCTACATGGTCTGCATTTTTGTGTTTTTTTTTCTTTTGTTATGGGAAGGTGTATTTTTAACAAGCCAGTGTTGCAGTTTAAATCTAAAAATAATGCATTTTTTAAGCTGAAAGTACTACTGTGTGTATTTATATGATTGTATTTATATTTGTGTGTATATGAATATGTATATATAAACACATTTGTGTATGTATATGTGTGTATGTGTGTGTATATATATATATATATATATATATATATATATATATATATATATATATACACACACACACACACACACATATATATATATATATATATATATATATATGTATATATATATATGTATGTATGTATGGATCTACTTTCATTCAATGAAAACGCATTTCACTGAATTTCAATTCACCCACACCAGATCACTGAAAACTCATTTCACTAAATCACATTTCACTGAATGCAGAGTACTGTAAGGCAAGTAAAATGTATGTCCTTTTTCCCCACTGTAGTGCAATCCTGGAGTTAGTATATATAGTTGAGGGGGGGCACAGTCCCCCCACCTAGTTTGCTTTTATATTTAAGAATCTCATTTCACTGAAAGCTAACAAACTAGATGGGGGGCTTCACCCCCCCCCCAATGTATTTACTTTAGTTTAATGAGACCAACTAAGACATGTACAGAAGCTTTAAGTTTGTTTTGTTATAGTGCCACCAGAAATGAAACTTGGGAATAAAGTTGGATTTTAGGATGTGCCATCTAGTCCTCTTTCTTGACAGACTATTTGCATTTACCTTACTAACACCACCCCATTCCTGTATTGTCATATAGGAGTGTAATCCCTATTTTCATACAAGTAGCTGCATGATGTTCTTCGTGTTTCACTGTTGCAGTCATTACATTTGGGTAATCTGCTGGCACGTTGCCCTCAGTCGACCTGAATATCAAAGTCTTGGGTCCTGCGTCAGTTGCTGTCTCCTCTTCCATGACGTCAGGTCATCAGGGGTATAAAATATGCAGCCGATGCCATTTTCTTCAGTCTTTCTTGCCGCGCGGTACCTGAAGCCGAAGCAGTTCGCAAGTGCCGGTCGGCAGACTCCTGAAATTTTCACATTCGAGGTTCAGAACCGAAGTTGTTCAATTAAAGCCAAGTACCCCGTTGGGGAAACTTTTTCTTGCTCCTTACCGATGTCAGTAAAAGTTGATAATTGCATTACTTGTGGGAAGCAAATAACTCATAAGGATTTTCATTTGTTCTGTATTCCTTGCCTAGGCCCAGATCATAACGTGCTTTGCTGTCGGTTTTGTGCTAGATTTAACCAACACACTATTAACGGTCTGTATATCTTTGCTTCAAAATATTTTGGAAACAGATTTAATTACCCTGAAATGTTGTCAGATAGCAGTCTGACTACCGGAGTTCACAAAAAATGCAAAGAAAAGGACAGAGACAGACCGTCGAGGTCCAAAACTGACAACAAAGCTTTTCCTAAGTCAGTCGCCGGTTCGCCTTTACTCTTTGAGGCTCTTTCGCAGTCCCTGATACCCGCTACTTTCGAGTTGCAGGCTTCTACCGAGACCCATGTGGAGTCCTGCATGCCGCGAGATTCTCAGAGTATTGTACCCATGGATGTCTCTCCCTCAGATGGGTCCGGAGCTGCTGAGCAGGCACTGGCTTCTGAGGGTGTTTTCAGGCCTCAACATTTCTATATAAAACAGACGCCAGCTTCAAAAACAGACAAAATCAACTTCTAAGGCTAAAAAACCGACGCGTGAGCCACGTGCTCAGGCCTCTATGCCTAAAACAGATTATCAAAATGTCTGAAGCCTAATTACCTTGATCAGGGGTTCCCACCCCCCCCCTCCCCCCCAGATAAGAGGCCTAGGCAAGACACTGATTATGAATCTTCAGATCCGGTTTCTATTTCTTCTGATCAGAAATTTTCTATACCACCCTATGAGGATTCAGATGCAGAGGAATCCATCCCATCTGCATCTCCTCCTGAAGATTATTCTTTTGGAGAAACCTTGCATACTTTAAGGGAACATTTTCATTGGGAGAGTCAGGATTTCTTGGAATCAAAAAAGAGGCTTAGGGATGTCCTTCTTCCTCAGCATAGACCTTTGGCTATACCCTTCTGTATTGGACATTGATGTGTTTTCGGAATCAAGCATGGCTCCTGATTCCCTACCTCCGGCTCCTAGTAAACCAGACAGATATTACAGGGTTCCTGACTTGCACAAATTTTTATTCAAAATTCCTGCTGCTGACCCTGAAACTATTTCACAGGGTCCCAAAGGTGTAAATGCTTCAACAGCTAAGAATCCTACCCCCTCTGATAGAGATTCCAGGGCGCTGGATAGATGGGGAAAGAAGGTTTATACATCTGCAACCTTGGCAATTAGGGCCTTAAACTGCCAGTTTCATATGCTTAAATATCAACAGCATGTTATGGGATTATTAAAACAGAAAATGATGTTGATTTCTGAATGTGTGGAAAATAAAGAATTACAGGAATTATTGCATGCAGCAGAACAGGTTGGAAAGCACACTTTGCAATGTGGATGTTCATCGTGCATACAGCTGCAGTCATAACAGATGGGTTATCCTGCCGTCAGGCGGGTCCTCGGTCGGCCGAATTCCAAAGTCTAGGTCCAGCGTCGGTTGTCGTCGCTTCTTCCCTGACGTCAGTGAGCCAGGGGTATAAAAGAGGCAGCCGACACCATTTTCTTCAGCCTTTCTTGCCGCGCGGTGCCCGAAGCAGAAGCAGTTCGCAAGTGCCGGTCGGCCAGCTCCTGTGATTTACGAAAGGATTTCAGCCGAAGTCTTCTTGAAAGCTAAGTACCCCGTTGGGGAAACTTTTCTTGCCTCAGACCGATGTCAGACAAAGTTAATAATTGCATTTCATGTGGGAAGCAAATACCGCATAAGGATTTCCACTCTTTCTGTATACCTTGCTTAGGCCCAGACCTCGACGTCTCGGCCTGCTGTTTTTGTGCTAGATTCAATAAGCGCACTATTAAGCATCGGGCGGAGTTTGCCCTTCACTTTTTTGGCAAAAAATTTAATTATATTTTGTCGTCGGATACTCAGACTCCAGTTTTGAGCAAAAAACGCAAAGATAAGGACCGACATACGAGGTCCGCACCACCTACTGAAACCACGCTAAGGCCGACTATCGGTTCTCCGGTACTCAGCGAGGCGCCTACGCAGCCCCTGAGTACCGATGACCATGCATTACCGGTGTCTTCAGTACCCGAGGTCGCAGGCTCCTCGGCCCCCATTCCTACTACAGATCCCGATGCCACTCCTGGCGGGGAAACTCAGAATTTAGACAGGCCTACCATTTCTCAAGGGGTCTTCAGGCCTTCCTCCTTCTCTATTAAAGCCTTCACTAAATCTAAAGCAGCCATGAAAACCAAATCTAAAGCAGCCATGAAAACTAAAAAACAGGTTCCTCAGACCCCCTCTCAAGGCACCATGTCTAAAAAACAGATGCTTAAAATGGCTGAGGATTTGATTACTCTTATCAGGGGTTCTCATCCCCCCTCTGACAAAAGGCCCAGATTAGAGGAAGACTACCCTTCCTCAGATCAAGCTTCTATTACCTCAGAACTATCTGAGGAACAGGATTATGCCTATTCTCCATTAGAAGACTCTGATGCAGAGGAGTCTGTTCCCTCGGTCCCCCCCCCCCCCCTTGAGGACTGCTCTTTTGGGGAAACCCTGCATACATTGAGGGAACACTTTCACTGGGAAGGCCAAGATTATTCAGATTCCAAGAAAAGGCTCAGGGAATTTCTTCTGCTCCCCCAGCATAGGCCTCTGGCTATCCCTCCTGTTTTAGATATATTGGATGATGTGCACACAGAAGCCAGCCTTTAATCCTGATTCTTTGCCACCAGCTCCTGTTAAACCGGACAGGTATTACCGGGTTCCTGATTCTCACCAGTTCCTATATAAAAGCCATACTGCTGACCCAGAAACAATTTCACAGGGTCCCAAGGGAATTAAGGCCTCTACTGCTAAAAATCCATTACCTTCAGAGAGAGATTCCAGAGCTCTAGAAAGGTGGGGGGAAAAGGTGTACACCATGAGGGCATTAAACTGTCAGTTCCATATGTTAAAGTATCAACAGTTTTTGATATCTCAGCTGAAAAGCAAGATGACACAACCAGAACAACCAGATTTAAAAGAGTTGCAGGATTTGTTGCATGGTGCAGAGCAAGTGGGTAAACATACCTTGCAGTGTGGTTTTTGATGCTTTAGAGGCCTCATGTAGAGCTGCTGTTACGGGGTCTGTTATACGTAGGCATGCTTGGCTCAAAGAGCAAACCTTACCAGATCATGTCAAAGCTAAACTATTAGATGCTCCTTTTCAAAAAGATGTATTGTTTGGTGTTAAAGCTGAGGAGGTGCTAAAGAAAATGGAGGAAAAAGCAAAATCAATGCAAACAGTGAAAGATTTCCTGCAGGTACAGCCTCCACGTTTCAGCAGAAACTGGCCTTCAAAAAATTGGTCCTTTCCAGCCACGGACAGACCTCAAAGGGGCAGATACAGGCGCCCAAGGGGCAGAGGGTAACCTCAAGGATCCTTCAGAGCCAGACAGTGGCAAGCACCAACCCAAAGAGGTGGAGAAGATAGATCACAGTCTTTTAGAAAACAGACACAATGACTTCCCCCTACTCCTGCCAAGCAAAGCTTTAATGGCAGCACCCTTGGGCGGAAAATTGACATTATTCTCAAAAAATTGGCATATTGTAACAAAAGACAAATGGATTCTGGACATTATAGACAGAGGCTACAGGTTCCACTTTCACACTCTTCCAAAAATGAGAGGCATGCCAAACCTGCCACAAAATCAAAGGGCAGAGGCACAAAAACAAGTTTCAGCTCTCATAGACATGAAAGCAATTCAAGAGGTACCTGCAAAAGTACAAGGTCAAGGGTTTTATTCCAGACTATTCCTGGTACCGAGGAAAGACAAAGATTGGAGGCCTATCTTAGACCTATCCATCCTAAACACATATCTACAGGTGCCAAAATTCAAGATGCTCACATTACAGCAGCTTCTTTCCATGCTGGGCAAGGAGTCTTGGCTGGTAACATTGGACCTCAAGGAGGCATACCTGCATGTCCCTATCGGACAAGATTGTAGAAGATACCTCAGATTTCTTGCAGGTTCAACCCATTACCAATTCTGTGCATTGCCCTTTGGCTTGCCTACTGCGCCCAGAGTGTTTACGAAATGCCTGGCATCAGTAATCGCCTTCTGCAGACTACAAGGGATACAAATCTACCCATATCTGGACGACTGCCTGATCCCAAGCGGACAGCAAGGACATACTACTGCAGCACCTGGCGTTTGTAATAAAGCTGTTGAACTTCCTGGGATACACAGTCAACAAAAAGAAATCAAAACTAATACCCTCTCAACAAATAATTTTCCTGGGTGCCAGCTTGGATACAACCACCCAGATGGCCTACCTCACGCCAGACAAACAAGGGCAACTGTCTCAATACTTCAGAAAAATGGCAACTTACACCAGGCTAACTGCAAGGAAAATCCTGCAGGCTCTGGGATTCATGGCATCTTGCATCCTACTAATCCCATGTGCAAAGCTGCATATGAGGAAACTTCGATGGTACCTGAAAAACATATGGTCTCAACACAGCCACAGCTTGGAAACAATTATCCCACTCATTCCATGCCTTCAAAAGGAATTTTTGTGGTGGGCTCAAGCTTGCCAAAGAAACGCAGGTCTTCCTTTCTGTGTACCTCAAGCAACTCAAATCATCACAACAGACGCCTCAGATTACGCCTGGGGAGCACACATGACAGATCAGTGCATTCAGGGAAAATGGACCCGAAAAGAGAAGCACCTCCACATCAACCAAAAGGAAATGCTAGCCGTGCAAAAGGCTATTATGACCTTCAAAGACCTACTGCACCCAGGCCAGCTATTGATAAGGACAGACAAAACACCACAGTGATGTGGTACATAAACAAACAGGGGGGAACTCATTCATACCCCCTGTGCAGGCAAGCCATGACCCTATGGAACACAGCACTGGAATTGCAAATTCAACTGCAGGCACAATTCCTGCCAGGGAAGGAAAACACACTGGCAGACAACCTAAGCAGGAATATGACAGATCCACACGAGTGAAAGTTGCATCCTCAACTTTTCACAAAGATAACTCAGGCATGGGGACAGCCAGACATAGATCTCTTTGCTACCCACAGAAATTGCCAGTTGAAAAAATTTTGTTCAAGGAACTATCATCCACAGGCCTGGAAAGTGGACGCACTTTCCTTCAATTGGGCAACATTGACAGTCTATGCCTTCCCGCCTCTTCCTCTGCTGCCCAAAGTTCTATTAAAAGCCAGAGCAGAGAGGCCGAAAATGATTCTCATCACTCCAGACTGGCCAAGACAACACTGGTATCTGCTCCTGGATCCTACCTCTAGTCCCTCTTCTGTTGTCCCAGCACAACTACAAGACCCTTCACAGCCATCTCAAAACTCTAAATCTAGCTGCATGGAGATTCCCTTGATTTCCCAACAGTTTCTCCTCTCCAAGGAGGTGCAGGATGTCATCTTGGAGGCCAGAAGACCTTCTACTAGAAAGACTTACTCCGCCAAATGGAAACAATTTTATGCCTGGAATCTCAAAAAGGGACAGAATCCTTGGGTAATAAATATACCTCAAATTTTACAGTACCTAGCTGAGATGTTAAACAATGGACTTTCCTTCTCCATCAAGATCCACGCTTCAGCCATTTCTGCACAATACAACACAGATCCTCCATTATTCTCTCACCCTCTCTTAAGGCAGTTCCTCAGAGAGGCAAAGAATTTAAAACCCCCAAGGAAACCACCAGTCCCTGCTTGGTACCTCAACTACGTATTGGAAAAGCTGACCCTTCCTTCCTCCCTTCGAACCAGCTTCTTCAACAGAGTTACAGTACTTGTCATGGAAAACGCCCTTTCTTCTGGCTATCACCTCAGCACGCAGGGTTTCGGAGCTACAGGCCCTCATGGCTGTGCAACCATTCATCATTTTCCATCAGGACAGAGTTTCCTTACGAACCAATCCTACCTTTATGCCAAAGGTAGTATCCAGTGTAGCTTTGAATCAGACTATCCACTTACCTACCTTTTATCCTAATCCACAAAACAAAGGGGAAAGACTACTACATTTCTTGGACATTCACCGACAACTACGTTACTACTTGGACAGAACAAAGCCATTCAGGAAATCTGAGCAACTCTTTGTGTCCTATGCTGTAGGTGCTCAGGGAAAGGCTATTTCCAAACAGACAATTTCAAAATGGATAGCCCACTGCATACGCTTTTGTTACTCTTTTCATGGAAAAACTGTGCCTGCATGCATCAGACCCCACTCCACCAGAGCCACAGCTACCTCTGCAGCCTTCCTCAGGGGGGTCCCTACCAAGGACATTTTGGAAGCAGCCACCTGGAGTTCAGTGCACACTTTCTCCAAGCACTATCACCTCCCACTATACTCAAAATCTAGAGCGGGTTTTGCCACAGCAGTCCTGCAGGGCATCCTAGCCCCTCCTAGTTCCACTTAGTGCCTGCCACCCTTACTTAGCTTTGGGATTCTACCCATCTGTTATGACTGCAGCTGTATGCACGATGAACATAGTACAGTTTTGTACCTACCATAAATGTAGATGTTAGAGTGCTCATACAGCTGCCGTCCAGGTTTCCCTCCCTCCAACCCCTCTTAGGACAGGCCTTATGACAAATACTTCTCATATAACCTTTTTGGGGTATTCTTTTATGGTGTATTTGCTTGCAACTACTGTTTTTGATTTATCAACATTGCATCTTTGCATTACATTATGTTTGCCTTCCTTCTGGGGGCACCTGACATCTGGGGCAAGAAAAACTGAAGAAAATGGCGTCGGCTGCCTCTTTTATACCCCTGGCGCACTGACGTCAGGGAAGAAGCGACGACAACCGACGCCGGACCTAGATTTTGGAATTCGGCCGACCGAGGACCCGCCTGATGGCAGGATCACCTATCTGTTATGACTGCAGCTGTATGAGCACTCGAACATCTACATTTATGGTAGGTACAAAACTGTACTTTTTGATTCCTTGGAGGCCTCTTGCAGGGCCACAATTACTGGATATATGATTAGAAGGCATGCCTGGCTCAAGGAGCAAAATCTGCCTGATCATGTTAAAGCTAAATTGTTGGATGCACCTTTACAGCATGATACTCTGTTTGGTAATAAGGCAGAAGAGGTTTTAAAGAAAATGGAAGCAGCCACCCAGATTCAGTAGACACTGGCCCACAAAAAAACTGGTCCTTTCCTGTGTCCGACAGAGCCACACAGGGCAAATCCAGGCGCTCAAAAGGTTCTAGATACCAATCACCGGGTTCTTACAGGTCAAAGCAATGGGGTGCCTCTACTTCCAAATCTGGAGGAAACTAAGCACAACCCTACAGTAAACAGTCTCAATGACTTCCCTCTGCCATCACCAAGCACATATCTTTTGGTAGCCCCCTTAGGGGGAAAATTAGCACTTCATGCTCAAAATTGGCAGTTAATAACCCAGGACAAGTGGATATTAAACATAGCAGGACAAGTGGGTATTAAACATAGTATCCCAGGGATACAGATTTCATTTCCATACCTTGCCAGTTGCAAACGGTTAGCCAGATCTGCCACAAAATCAATGGGCAGAGGCACAGAAGCAAGTTGCGTCCCTCATGGATATGGGGGCTATTCAACCAGTACCAGAACAGGAAAAAGGGCAACAGTTTTATTCAAGACTGTTCCTGGTATCCAGAAAAGACGATGCCTGGCACCCAATACTGGATTTATCAATTTTTAACGCATCCTTGGACATCCCAAAATTCAAAATGCTGACTTTGCAACAGCTTCTGCCCATGCTGGGCAAGAATGCTTGGTTAGTGTCTCTAGACTTAAGAGGCATACCTGCATATCCCAATAAGGGAATCATGCGGAAGATACCTCCGCTTCAAGGCTGGTTTTATGCACTACCAATTCTCTGCACTGCCCTTTGGCTTATCTACTGCGCCCAGGGTCTTTACAAAGTGCCTGGCACCAGTAATTGCATTTTGCAGACAAAGAAGCATACAAATCTATCCTTACTTGGACGACTGTCTCATTCAAGCAGAAAACAAGGACATTCTTCTTCAACATCTGGCGTTTGTAAAAAGGCTTCTAACATGCCTAGGGTACACAATAAACGAAAAATAAATCACAACTGGTACCCTCTCAAAAGATTACATTTCTGGGTACAAGCTTGAATACAACTGCCCAGATGGCTTACCTTACGCCAGACAAGCAAAGGCAATGGACTATTTACTTCAACTAGATGGCAACAAAAACCCAGTTATCTGTAAGACAACTTCTGCAGGCTTTGGGGTTCATGGCATCCTGCATTCTACTAATTCCATATGCAAGACTGCATATGAGGAAACTACAGTGGTATCTAAAAAGTTTATGGAGTCAACATTGTTACAGTCTGGAAACAATGATTCCTCTCATTCCCTGCGTACAACAGAAGTTTCTTTGGTGGGCAGAGACATGTCACCAGAACATGGGACGGTCTTTCACTCTACCCCCTGCCAAACCAAACCCTAACTACAGACACATCAGACTCTGCTTGGGGGCCCACCTGGCGGGGAGATGCATTCAGGGCATATGGATCCCAAAACAAATGCATCTGCATATCAACCAGAAAGAGATGTTACCTGTACAGAATGCCCTGATAGCCTTCAAGGACTTACTTCATCCAGGACAACTACTGATAAAGACGGGGACAACACCACAGTTATGTAGTACATAAACAAGCAGGGGGGGTACACATTCCTACCCCCTTTGCAGACTAGCTATGGCATTGTGGGACACAGCCTTGACTTACCAAGTACATCTTCAAGCTCAGTTCCTGCCAGGAAAATATAATACTCTGGCAGACGACCTAAGCAAAAATCTTATGGACCCTCACGAGTGGAAACTGGATCCACGAGTCTTCAGCATGATAAGAGAAATGGAGGAGTCCGGACATAAATCTATTTGCCTCTTCCCAAAATTATCAACTGGACAAATTCTGCACAAGGACGTATCACAGACAAGCATGGAAAGTGGATGCCCTATCCTTCAGTTGGAAAAACCTATCCGTCTACGCCTTTCCTCCTCTGCCTCTTCTTCCCAAAGTCTTACTAAAGTTCAGACAGGAAAATCCAAAAATGATCTTAATTGCCCCGGACTGACCTCGCCAGCACTGGTACCCATTTATAAGGAATATGTCTCAACTCCTTCCTTGGTACTTGCCTCAAATACCTCATCTACTGTCTCAGCAGAGCAATCAAATTCTGCACAGTCAGCTCCAAACTCTGAATGGCTGTTCATGTAATTATTCAAACACCTCTCAGTAAATCTGTGATGGATGTCATTTTGGAAGCCAGAAGGCCTAGTACTAGGAAATCTTATGCTGATAAATGGAAGAGATTCTGTGCTTGGAACCAAGCACAAGGAACGGACACAGCAAAGCCAAATATTCCTCAGATTTTACAATACTTGACTGAGATGCTTGACAAGGGCCTATCTTTTTCATCAATAAAAATCCATGCCTTTACCATCTCGGCTCATTACAACACAGAGCCTCCCATCTTTTCTCATCCTCTGCTAAAACAGTATCTTAGAGGGGCCAAAAATTTAAGGCCTCCCAGAAGATCACAAACTCCTGCATGGGACCTCAATTTTGTGTTAGGAAAGCTCACCCTGCCTCCATTTGAACGAGCAGCTGCTGCGGATATAAAGTTTTTATCTTGGAAAACAGCTTTCCTTCTGGCAATCACTACAGCAAGAAGGGTTTCAGAACTACAGGCCCCGATGGCTGTGGAGCCTTTTATTACTTTTTACCCAGACAGGGTGTCCCTCAGGACTAATCCTTCCTTTATGCCTAAGGTGGTATCCAGTGTGGCTCTTAACCAAGCTATTCCCCTGCCAACTTTTTACCCAAATCCGCAGAACAAGGGGGAGCGGATTCTGCATTTCTTGGACGTACACAGACAACTAAGATTTTACTTAAATAGGACCAAATCTCTAAGAAAGTCTGAACAGCTACTGGTGGCATTTGCTGCAGGATCAGAGGGGAAGGCTATTTCAAAGTAGACTATTTCAAAGTGGATAAGCCACTGCATTCGTTTCTGCTACTTGCATCATGGTAAACCAGTGCCCAAGGGAATCACATCTATCTCAGCAGCTTTTCTCAGAGGGGTGCCAACCAAAGACATTCTAGAAGCTGCTACCTGGAGTTCTGTTCATACTTCTACAAAGCATTATTATTTGCATCTCTTCTCCAGGGCAGGTTTTGCCACTGCAGTTCTGCAGGGCCTTGTAGCTGCTCTTAATGCTGTTTAGTTCCAGGCTCCCATCCATAGCTTTGGGATTCTACCCAAATGTAATGACTGCAACAGTGAAACACTAAGAACATAGTACAGTTGTGTACACTTACCATAAATGTAGATGTTCGAGTGTATTCACTGTTGCAGTCTGGGTTACCACCCATCCCCTTTTTTCTAGAACTTCTTTTTCCTTCACTATATTCTACAGCCTTTGTGGTGAATTTGCTTTTAGATGAAGGTAAAGTTGTTTGTTACAATTGCATTTATATATATTATGTATATATTATATATATATATATATATATTATATATATTTATTTATATGTGTGTGTGTGTGTGTATATTTTATTTTATTTTACATTTGTTGACCGTGCTAGTCTAGCTGGATACATGTCCATTTTCAGTAGAGGCCCGGGGAGATAAGCTCCACTTATGAACTTTACTGATGCTAAGTATAAAAACTGTTAAGAACTAAAATTTATATATGTATATATATATATATATATATATATATATATATATATATATATATAATGTATATGTATGTATGTATGTGTATATATATATATATATATATATATATATATATATATATATAATATTTATTTTTTTGCTCCCCATTTGGGGGCACCTGACATCTGGGGCAAGTAAAACTGAAGAAAATGGCGTCGGCTGCATGTTTTATACCCCTGATGTCATGGAAGAGGAGACAGCAACCGACGCAGGACCCAAGACTTTGATATTCAGGCCGACTGAGGGCAACCTGCCAGCAGATTACCCAAATGTAATGACTGCAACAGTGAATACACTCTAACATCTACATTTGTTAAGTGTACACAACTGTACTTTTTGCCCACTAGCTCTTGGTAAGCATTTCAAGAGGTTATGGTATGGAAGTATTATAAATTTTCTACCTTGTAGGTAGGCTGAAAACATTTGGATGATGTACACTACTCCAGGAGAATCTTCTTAACAGCCATGTGCAATTATTTATTTGGCTTGAATTCATGACTAAAGTGTACTTCTGGATGATCGTCGTAATATTTGCTATTTTAGTCCTCCCTTCCGGAATTCTTGTGTGGCGAAAACTGATGGGCATCCATATTTCCAGAGCTTTACCTTCTCGTGCTAATCTTGACTGACTCCCACCCACTTGAATGCCAGAACACCAGTGGTACAAGTAGGGCATTGCATAATACCACTTTCAATAAACTGTGGCAAAAATAATCTAAAAGATGCACGCAGTACTCAACATCGGCAGTCTGGTCTTTCAGTCCGCTTCCACTGTTTAAGTAGATACTGCAAAGAGGAATTTTCTTTGCTTATTTTTTTATTTGGCTGCTTGCCAGATGACAGATGGTGGTAATAAAGAAGTAGAAAAAAATATTTGGAGTTTGGAAAGCAAATTTCACTTAATTTCCACATGTATATTTAGTCAGGGATAAGAATGCGATTTGGATAGTTGTCAGTATTGTGCCAAATTTACCCCAAGAATAATTAATTACAGGGCTTATCAATCAAAAGTAGTCATATGCTTGGTCATGTGTGGCTAAGGCTTCTGTCATCCTTATTTTTTAGTGCAAACTTACTGGGTTTGGTGTAATGGTTGAGGTCTTTGCTTCATAGGCTCAAGGTAGAGGGTTTGATTCTAACCTCAGGTTACTGGCCAGGCATAAAATGGCCCTTCAGGGTAGTTAGCCTAGTTAGCCTAGTTTTCACCTATGAACCTGTGAAGCATTTGGACAAGCCACACCAAGAAGCTTTTGGAAACTGACAACAGTCTTTCCATTTTTAGAAGCTTTTCCCCAAGGTCCAGTTCCAGTCTGGAATTTTTCAGCTGAGTCCCCTAATGCTACCACTATTTAGATCGCTACACAAGCATCTTTACACATATTCTGACAGACTAAAACCGCCATGATGTTGGTAGGCATGGGAATCTGCATAGTTATCAAAAGGGAAGGATGGCGTTTCTTTGCAGTTCTATCGAGGGGAGGCATTTGGAGACCATATAGAGATGTGTGATGACTTGTGACTTGGTTCCTCAAAGGCAGAAAAAACTAGTCATCTGAGCCAAAAGCACCAAAGCTTAAACTGGCACCCGCTGAGTTGCCTTGGCTTAGGCTAAGCAGCTTCTCCAGTCAACCTGCAACTCAGACTTCATCCGATGGCCTGTTTCAATTTACGGAAGTTTTGATGAGCTTTCTGAAATCTAAACAACGAGCAGTTGTGATCCCAGCATTATCAGGGGTTCCTTCTAAGGAGAGAAAAATGGAACCTAGTCATATATTTTGAGGTAGATGAATTGTTTTATGTTGTCCAAGTGGCTACTCCCTACTTCTGGACTTCATACACTGAGGACACCCTACCCTGTACTTCCCCACCAGTACTCAGCATGATGGGAATTGTCATTTAGGATGCCAAGGAGTGCTTACAGGCCCGTTTGAGGTATAGGATGGTCATGATGACTTTTTGAACCTAATCCTTTTGAAGTTCCTTCAATTCAAATAGTTTTTAAAATTGCATTTGTAAATGCATCAGTGGAGTCTGACTCTCTCCCCCTGCTCCACTATTTCATCAGTTTTTGTGATTCCACTCAAGATCTTGTACAAGAACTCTTCGACTGATTCATCTGTGGTTTCTCCTGGATTCCAGCAAGGGCACCCTATCTGGCTATATTCAGGAATTTCATCCCCAGTGACGAGAGAGCAAAATTCCCGTCTGCTTTGGAGAGAAAAAGACCTGTACACCTGCTCCTCTGGCTTTGTGTTTTGAACTGCCAGACTTGTATGCTTTAGATTCAGGAGTTTTTCTTGACAAGCTGAAGTCTGAGGCAAAAGATCAAGGACAAAGACGCAAGACAGGAAATTATAAAGTTACCTACCTATGTACTCAGGTGAGTATACATCCCAAGAAAAGTGGCTGTGGTGTACTAGAAGCATTGTGCAAGGCAGTAGCTACTGACACCTTTCTGAGGACACAACCCTTACCAGATATGTGAGGGTGGAGCTCCTTCATTCTTCTTTGGATAAGGACCACCTCTTCAGATCTCTGAAGAAGTTTTTAAAAAGTTGGAGAACATAAAGACAGTACAGCATGTCAGACATTTCTTTCCCAAGTTGCAAAATACAGCTGAAGCTGTCCCTCAGAGTAGCAACTCTTACTAAACAAAAGTAAGGTAAGCAGCACAAAGGGACAATGACATGCAGGTGAAACAGGGACAGATGCAGCAGAAGGGATATGTCTGTGGCCCCTCAGGGTTGTACCCAGCAGAGAGCATAGCTATGACTTTTGCTCACTTGCTCCTCCTTATAAAAAAATCCCACACACCCCTCCAAAGCTCCGGACTCTACCTCCTCACTCGCATCCTGTTCAAAAATAAGAGCCACTTAAAGGTCTGATTTATGTTATAGCATGGGATAAAGCCCTGACTGTGGGATAGACAGTCCAAGATTAGTTACTGGCTTAGATGTTTGTAGTTGCTGGCAGGAGAGGATGGGAGCGAGCAGCCACTGCAGACTAGTCCTTCTAGATATTGGGATCCCACCTACATCCCTGCTGGACAGGGGAAACAGGTGCTGACTTTGAGGGAACATGGGCAAAATTCTTGGCTAGGCTTATAAAGGCCTCCGGGCCAATAGCCTAGTATCTTCCAAGCCTATGGCTCTGGATTGCCTGTTGGGTGATGCCTGTCAGGAAAACTAGGCAAATAAACAGGAGTATGTCCTGAGGGGATTTTGTGTACAGAATCATGATCTCCTTAGAAGGCAGTGCAGAACTTGGTGAGCTTACCAGAGGGGGAAGCGGGATACTCCTGGCAAGACTGCAGCTGTTATGCAGGACTAGTAAACTGTCCCACTTATCACCTGTCTCTTTCCTCTTTGGCAGTGGATAAGCAAATAGTTCTTGGGCAGGAACAGCACACTTGCCTAGAGAGAGCTTGTCTTGCTACTAGCTTTTTAGAACAAATGGACTGATGTTCTTAGTGTTTCACTGTTGCAGTCATCACATTTGGGTTATCTGCCTGCAGGTAGCCCTCAGCCAGCCTGAATACCAGAGTCTTCAGATTTCTGCGTCGGATGCTGTCGCTTCTTCCATGACGTCAGGGGTATAAAACATGCAGCCGACGCCATTACATCAGTCTTTCTTGCTATGCAGTGCCCGAAGCAGAAGCAGTTCACATGTACCAGTCGTCAAACTCCTGAAATTTTCATTTTTGAGTTTCAGACCCGATGTCTTCAAAAAAGATAAGTACCCTGTTGGGATCCTTTTTTCTTGCTCTAACCGATGTCAGAAAAAATTAACAATTGTCTTGCCTGTGGAAAGCAAGTACCTCATAGAGATTTTCATTCTTACTGCATCACTTGTTTAGGCCCAGACCACGACGTCCCGCACTCTCGGTTTTGTGCCTTGTTCAACACCTGAACTATTTGTCGGCGGGCTATTTTTGTAGCTAAATACTTTCGTTCTCGATCTCTGTACTCCGAAATGGCTTCGTTAAGCCATCCGACAATTGATCTTTTTAAGAAACATAAGGATAAAGACAGAGACAGACCGCATAGGTCAAAAATTGCCAACAACGATTCCATTAAGCTAGTCGCCAGTCCACTGGTACTCTGTGAGATGCTTTCGCAGCCCCTGATACCCACTACTACAGATTCGCATGCCTCTACTGAGACCCATTCGGAGTCCGGTGTGCTGCGAGATGCTTCTTCGACTGTGGAACCTGCAGATGTCTCTACCATGGATGGGTCCGGAGCCGCTGTGCAGGCACCGGCTTCTGAGGGTGTATTCAGGCCTACAGACTTTCATATTAAACCGACAGCATTGTTTCCAACTAGAAGTACTGAATTTCACAGGCGAAACCTCACACTACGCCTAAAAAAACAGATGACCAAACTGATGACTTAGGCCAGTATTCCTCAAAAACAAATGCTTAGAATGGCTGAAGACCTTATTACCTTAATTAGGGGAAGTCCACCTTCCTCCCTCTGAGACCTAGAACCGATTTTCTTTCTGATTCTTCTGATCAGGAATCTGATGTCTCTGCTCCTTCTGATTACCATGATTTGCCCTTACTTATGAGGATTCCAGAGGATTCCATTCCCTTTGCTTCTCTTCCAGAAGATTTTTCTTTTGGTGAAACTTTGCATACCATTAGGAAACATTTCCACTGGGAAAGCCAGAACTATTCTGAGTCCAAAAAGAGACTTTGGGAATTTTTACTCCTGCCTCAACACAGGCCTCTAGCTATCCCTCCTGTTCTGGCTATTGTAGATGTTTTCTTGGAATCTAGCCTTACTCCGACACTTTACCTCCCGCTCCCAGAAAACCTGACTGGTACTACAGAGTACCTGACTCGCACAAATTCCTCTGTAAGAATCCTACTTTTCCTAGCCTTTTATGGGCAACACTTCCTGATACATGAATTTTTGAGTCAATGGCTCTTAGACCTTAATTTATTGCTTGATTACGCTTATTGCAGAATCAAGTACCACTGGTAATTTTAGCATTTAATTTTAGCATTAGATTTTCTGAATATGGGCATAGCTTCCTGTGAGCGCACACTGAAAGTTTCACCAAATATCTAGATGATTACGGCATGAATATCTTTATGCCTTTTTTGGTTTATGCTAAGATATTTACCCAATGATTATCAACATCATTCATATCTACAATTTTGTATTTTATGTGTTTTTGAATGATGATAAGGTTGTTTATGTTTAAATGTGTCAGCTTGTTTGTGATGTCAACTGTGAATTTTTATTTTATACCAACAAGCACTTTGATTGCTTAATTAATGATTGTCTTAATGATTTAATTGTAAGGTAATGCATTTGGTATAAAAGTGCTCATTTGGCTTTGTAATTTGTAACCTGAGGAAGCGCAATTTATATTGCGTGAAAGCGCTTGTTCTTTTGATCTACAATAAATTCATTTTAAATTTTTCATCTTCGTGGTGGTTTCTACATTTCTTCAGTTTTTGTTCCTCGAACCTTGATGTTTGGAACCTTTGGATGATCGGTCTCTGCCTATTGCTGTTGGTACTCATCGTTTTGCTATTGACCGGTCTTCACACGATGGAAACACAAAATATTGAGCTGGATTACAATCCAGTACAGGTGATGGTGACTGGAGACTGGAACTCTATTTTTTATCAGAAAGATAATCCTTTATTGCATATGGACATTAACAGCGAGGTAAATACCAGTCCATCTACGACAAGTGACAATCTATATGAGTTCTTTGGAAGTTTGAGAACTCTTGAGAATGATTTGTATCGTTTGTATAGACTGGTTTGGCAACGAAGGCATTTGCAAGCATGCCAGCATTATAAAGTTATCCCCCGCGGCATGCGTGTTTTGTGCATGCCGACCTATGGGGATAGCCAACCTGAGCTATTGCGGCAGTGGCAGAAGTTAAACATAGATTTCGGCAATAAATACATCCAGCTATTGCTGGATTACTTTGCACCGATCGAAGCGGAGCTACTTACCAAGGTAGAGGAACATTATAATTCTATTACCACTGCATATCAAACAGATTTCTGTAATTCAAAAATTAAGGCAATGAATAGACAATTGTCTCTCTATAGTGATAAACTAGAACAGATTAAAATGAAGAAGTTGAAGCGTGATTGTGAGGACTTTTCTCTCGGCCGTATTTTTGTATGGCCGAGATTTGGTTCCAGTAATAAAGCCAATAAATCAGAATCTGAAACATTAGCCTCAACATCTAGCGCTGTGACCATTAATAGTACGACTGTGCAACATGATCTGATTAATAATAGTTTGCATCCAAATGAGGCTACTGATGACATTTCTACTCCATCGGATACACCATTAGTTTCATTACCCTGCAACCAGCAGGGTCTTATACAGCATAATATGCTGGGAGCCAAGTCTAAAGCAGTGGGGCTGAGTAATAAATTTATGGCGCCATTACCTTTGAATTTTCCCCTACCCTACAAGGAAGCGGCTCGCATCCGCTCCACCAGTCGGGGAAGGGGGAAAAGGAAATTGTCCGGGGAGATGATAGAACAACGAAGAAGAGCGAAGAAATAACTGATATAAACTGTCTTTTTTTCAACTTGTCAACCAAAACCTTTACAGTGACTGAAGAAGGCATTTTGAATAGAGGTTTGTCCTTTATTCCTTCAAGGCGCAGTGTCGTTTCTGACACTTTAATAAGTCTTCGCAAATTCTGTAGAAAGCTCTCCCTTAAAGTACTATTTAAAGATAATACTCCTAATTTACCAACTAACTTTGGTGAAGATGCCGTTTGTAGAAAGAAGAGTGTGTTTATACCTCCGCTTGTTCACACTGTTGACATCTTTTTGAGAACTTGCGAACTTGACTATTATTCGTATTATGATAAGTATAATAAAAAGGATAACTTCTTTAATTTGAATGTATTGGAGATGTCTGAATTGAGAAATATGTGTAATGACCCTAGTCTTGTTTTTAAGCCAGCAGACAAAGGTGGGGGCATAGTTGCGATGGATACCTCGTTCTATCGACAACTTATGTTAACTATGCTAAAAAATGATAAAGCTTACAAACTGATAGAGAAATCACAAGTAGCCACCATTGTACGCTATGTCTCTGACACCTTATATGACATGCTTATGACTCGGTCAATTGATAAATCCCTTTGACTACCTGACAATAGATTTTCCGTTGATACCCATTATTAAAGGCTTACCTAAGCTACATAAGGGCAAGGATCCACCTCCAGTACGGCCTATTGTATCAGGTGATCACTGGGTAACACAAAACATATCGCTATACATTCAAACGAAATTAGGACCTTATGTCAAGAAAGTACCAACTATATTATCAGACTCTTATAGTCTATTGGATGATTTGAAATCAGATTTAGTGAAAGAGAATATTCAACCAGATACTATATTAGTAACTTTGGACATTGAAAGTCTTTTTACAAATATTCCTAATGAATATGGTATAAATGCAATAAGAACACATATGACAGAGCTTAAGGTGGATAACATTGATGTGATGAATATATGCTGTATGTTAGACCTGGTTCTTAACAACAATATTTTTCTTTATGAAGAACAGGTATATGCACAAACATGGGGGGTGGCCATGGGCACCCCCTGTGCTAATGCATATGCTAATCTTGTTGTTTTAGAGTGGGAAAAAGAATTTTTATTTAATGATCCTAGATTTAAACATGTCGTTTTATATAAACGTTTTATTGACGACATATTAATCTTATGGAATGGTGGTGAAGCCACCTTGACTGAATTTATTAGTTATATGAATAGCACCACCTCTTTCTTTCACTTTACTTGTGAATTGTCCAAGCTTACTATTGATTTTTTGGACCTTACGATCAAGAAAAATACTGAATGTGATCTAGTAACCACTCTTCACAGAAAAACTTGTTGGAAGAACGGCATACTTCACTTTAACAGCTTACATCCACGCCATATTTTTATTAATGTGGTGAGGAATCAGTTTAATAGAATTTTGAAAATATGCAGTGACTATTCCGATGCGTTAAAGTTGCTTGATACCCAGAAGGACTATTTCCTAGTCAGGGGTTATCCCTTGAAACTAGTAGACGATGTGTTGAACTCTATTTTATATAACATGACACCCCAGCAAACATCCCTTAGACATAGAATGAAGAGAAGCTTCTCACATAGAATACAATATGATATTAAATATACAAGTGACATTCTACCTTTAACTAATATAGTAAAAAATAATTGGAAAATCTTATCAGACATGTCCGTGGCAGAATTGATTGATGATAAACCCTCTTTCAGATATATGAATTGTCTGAATCTGAAGAGATTACTATGTAATGAAAAACTTAATACTACACCTATTGACATCAGGTCTCAGTGGAAAACAGGAACTTTCCCTTGTGGGAAATGTTCGTTCTGTAGGTTTATTATCAAGAACAATAGCACCAATACCTTAGGTGTTGAGCTGAATGCAAAATGTATGTTTTATGCGACTTGTATCACCAGAAATGTTGTATATTTAGCTACCTGTAACTTCTGCCAATGTTACTATGTGGGTTTAACATCACGCAGACTAAGAGATAGAATCTATAACCATATTTATGAAATAAGAAAGAATAGCAATACTAACGCATTGGCGATACATTGTAATAACAATCCCAAACATAACTTTGCCTTTCAGGTGCTTCAAGTAGTTAATGTGAACAGAAGGGAAGGTGACTCTAATAATACCTTAGAAACCTTTGAGCTCAGGTGGATTTTACAGCTAAAGGCCCATATACCACCAGGCCTAAATACAGTTGTTAATATTCGACCTGTTTTGTCAGGTCCTACCTGACTCTGTCCTGCCACCATCATTGTATGGTCCTCCTTATGTATTAATGCTAGTACAGTATTAGATAAAACGTTGAAGTGAATGTTTGTTGAGTATGACTATATCTATGAATTAGAAATAGGAGCCATTAGCCTTCACTCCACATGTTTTTGGTTATCTTGATTCTATCAGTCCTATTGTGTCTAACATTTAATTAGATAGATTTATACTATACTCTTATATTTTCATACTTTCAATGTCCTATTTTATGAACATCTGGTTATTTAGTCACTATTAGCAATATCATTATAATATTGCTTCGTCACCATGTATAACGTAGCCACTGTTTTCATTTCATTGTTGTAGAGTTTTTCTTATATTTGTATCCTCTGGTGATTTTGCTCATTGCGAATCTCTATAATTGTCAATTATTTATATTATTGTTGCAGAGCCTTTCTGCTGTTTTGTCAACTGGTTTTTTTGATAACATCACAGTCCCATTAACTTAAATATATAAATCCTATATGGGTTTGTTTACATCTTAATCTGAGTGAGAACTTTCTATAGTGAATATTTCTGGATATATTTCTCTGCCTAGATATGGCAAAATGTTTTTTTGATATGTTCTATGTAAATTAATTTTTGGAACGACGCTTTATGCCCTTTTGTTTTATATTAAATTCATGCCTGATTAGCTATTGGCTTATGCGCTTAATGTAGCGCAATCTATATGCCGGAAGTACGTTTTTCTATTCTTTAGAAATAAAAATATAAAAATTAGCATCTCCTTGGCATATTATTTTTATGCATGTTAGCCACTAATTTGTGTGCTTACTATAGCGGAATTTGGCATATCATAATATGATAGAAGTGTATTTTTTAATATTTAAATATAAAAATGAAATATAAATAATGAATTAGAATAAGATGGAATAATAATAGAATTATTTAATATTTTTCGTATCACTATTATTATTATCATTATAATAAGGCACTATATATTTATTAATAATCAATGTGAGTTTTTAGTTTTTAGTTAATATAGATTAAGTTCATAGTATTATTTTTATGTTGCTACTGTTCAAATTCTGAACATATGAAATTTCTTGATTGATGTATATTGTTAGTTTTATTTACGTATGTTTTTATATTTTTTGCGTTTTTCGTATGCTTACTTTTTATATTTGTGACATGTTGGATAAGCATCATTGAGCTAAATGAAAATGGTTTTACACTTTTGCATTGCTGTCATTACCTTTTTATTGGTGATTTTATATAAGTATTTTGGTTGTATTCCTAGCCTTTTATGGGCAACACTTCCTGATACATGAATTTTTGAGTCAATGGCTCTTAGACCTTAATTAATTGCTTGATTACGCTTATTGCAGAATCAAGTACCACTGGTAATTTTAGCATTTAATTTTAGCATTAGATTTTCTGAATATGGGCATAGCTTCCTGTGAGCGCACACTGAAAGTTTCACCAAATATCTAGATGATTACGGCATGAATATCTTTATGCCTTTTTTGGTTTATGCTAAGATATTTACCCAATGATTATCAACATCATTCATATCTACAATTTTGTATTTGATGTGTTTTTGAATGATGATAAGGTTGTTTATGTTTAAATGTGTCAGCTTGTTTGTGATGTCAACTGTGAATTTTTATTTTATACCAACAAGCACTTTGATTGCTTAATTAATGATTGTCTTAATGATTTAATTGTAAGGTAATGCATTTGGTATAAAAGTGCTCATTTGGCTTTGTAATTTGTAACCTGAGGAAGCGCAATTTATATTGCGTGAAAGCGCTTGTTCTTTTTGATCTACAATAAATTCTTTTTAAATTTTTCATCTTCGTGGTGGTTTCTACATTTCTTCAGTTTTTGCACCGGCTTCTGAGGGTGTATTCAGGCCTACAGACTTTCATATTAAACCGACAGCATTGTTTCCAACTAGAAGTACCGAATTTCACAGGCGAAACCTCACACTACGCCTAAAAAAACAGATGACCAAACTGATGACTTAGGCCAGTATTCCTCAAAAACAAATGCTTAGAATGGCTGAAGACCTTATTACCTTAATTAGGGGAAGTCCACCTTCCTCCCTCTGAGACCTAGAACCGATTTTCTTTCTGATTCTTCTGATCAGGAATCTGATGTCTCTGCTCCTTCTGATTACCATGATTTGCCCTTACTTATGAGGATTCCAGAGGATTCCATTCCCTTTGCTTCTCTTCCAGAAGATTTTTCTTTTGGTGAAACTTTGCATACCATTAGGAAACATTTCCACTGGGAAAGCCAGAACTATTCTGAGTCCAAAAAGAGACTTTGGGAATTTTTACTCCTGCCTCAACACAGGCCTCTAGCTATCCCTCCTGTTCTGGCTATTGTAGATGATGTTTTCTTGGAATCTAGCCTTACTCCGACACTTTACCTCCCGCTCCCAGAAAACCTGACTGGTACTACAGAGTACCTGACTCGCACAAATTCCTCTGTAAGAATCCTACTGCGGATCCAGAGACTATTTCCCAAGGACCAAAAGGCATTAAGGCTACTGCTGCCAAAAACCCTACCCCTTCTAATAGAGATTCTAGAGCCTTAGACAGATGGGGTAAGAAGGTTTACACTTCTGCTACTTTGGCCATTAGGGCTCTAAATTGCCAGTTTCATATGTTAAAGTATCAGCAGCATATTATGGGACTACTTAAACAGAAAATGATGTTTCCTGACTGTGCCGAACACAAAGACTTGCAAGATTTAATGCATTCTGCAGAACAAGTTGGTAAACATACTTTGCAATGTGGTTTTGATGCTTTAGAAGCATCTTGCAGGGCTGCTGTTACTGGGTCTGTACTTAAAAGACATGCTTGGCTTAAGGAACAAAACCTGCCAGATCATGTTAAAGCTAAATTACTGGATGCACCCTTAAACCAAGACCGCCGTTTTGACAACAACGCAGAGGAAGTCCTCAAAAAGATGGAGGATAAAGCTAAATCTATGCAAACTGTTAAAGATGTTCTGCAAGTACAGCCTCACAGATTCAGTAGGCATTGGCCTTCAAAGAACTGGTCCTTTCCAGTCCCTTCCAGGCCTTCAGTCCAAACCCAGGGACAGCAGACCTCCAAGACTTCAGTCTCAGGCTACACACAGATCTAAGCAGTGGGGGGATCCCACTTCCAAAGCAGGGAGTAGTAAGCCACCCCCCTACGGAAAAATGGCACAATGACTGACTTAACCTTAACCCTTCCAAGCCCATCTACTACTACCCCCTTAGGAGGAAAGCTTGTCCTGCATGCAAAAAACTGGAAACTCATTACCCAGGACAAATGGGTTTTGAACATAGTTTCCCAAAGATGCAGATTCCACTTCCACACACTACCAACCCCAAATGGTTGGCCAGACCTTCCCCCCAAATCAGTGGGCAGAGGCCCAACAGCAGGTTCTCTCCCTTCTCAGCATCAGGGCTATTCAACCTGTCCCAGCAGAACTAAGGGGACAAGGTTTTTATTCAAGACTGTTTCTGGTACCCAGAAAAGAAAACTCCTGGTGGCCTATCCTGAATCTCTCTATTCTCAACACCTTTCTGGTGGTTCCAAAATTCAAAATGCTAACTCTTCAACAGCTTCTTCCTATGCTAGCCAAGGATGCCTGGCTGGCAACCCTAGATGTAAAGGAAGCCTACCTGCACATCTCAATAAGAGAATCCAGCAGACAATACCGATGTTTCAGGGCAGGCTCCATGCACTTTCAGTTCTCTGCACTTCCCTTTGGCTTATCTACTGCGCCCAGAGTGTTCACGAAGTGTCTAGCTCCAGCCATTGCATTTTGCAGGCAGAGAAATATTCAAATTTACCCATACCTGGATGATTATTTGATTCAGGCAGAAAGCCAGGACTTATTACCACACCTGGCATTTGTAAAGAAACTTCTATCCTCACTGGGGTACACCATCCTGCCAACAGATTTTATTCCTGGGAGCAAGCTTGAACACAACTTCCCAGATGGCATTCCTCACTCCGGAGAAACAAGTTTATTTGACCACCTACTTCAAACTATTGGCCACAAAAACCCAGCTATCTGCAAGGAAAATACTGCAAACCCTGAGGTTCATGGCCTCTTGAATTCTAATTCCATATGCAAGACTGCATGTGAGGAAAACTCCAATGGTGTCTAAAAAGTTTATGGTGTCAACATTCTCAGGACCTGAAAACAATGATTCCTAACATTCCTTGTCTAAGGACAGAGTTCCTTTGGTGGGTAGAGGCCTGCTTCCACAACAAGGGACTCCCTTTCACTCTATCCTCTGCCACCCAAACCCTACCAACATACGCATCAGACTGTGCATGGGAGGGCTCACATGACAGGGCAGTGCATTCAGGGCAAATGGAACTTGAGACAGATGGACCTGCATATCAACCAAAAAAAAATGCTAGCTGTACAGAATGCTCTGACAACCTTCAAAGACCATTTTCTCCCAGGACAGCTATTGGTAAAGACAGACACCACAGTTATGTGGTACATAAACAAGAAGGGGGGAACCCACTCCTACCCTCTCTGCAGACTAGACATGGCTCTGTGGAGCACAGCCTTGAGCTACCAAGTGCACTTACAAGCTCAATTCCTGCCAGGCAAATTAAATTCACTGGCAGATGACTTAAGCCGAAATCTCATGGACCCACAGGAATGGAAACTAGAACTCAAAATATTCAACCTCTTGAGGAGCAAATGGGGGACCCCAGAGGTAGACCTGTTTGCCTCCCCTCAGAATTACAAATTGAACCCACAGTCAAGCTTGGAAAGTGGATGCCCTGTCCTTTACCTGGGAAAGCCTCTCTGTTTATGCCTTTCCCCCTCTGCCTCTCCTCTCGAAGGTTCTACTAAAGATCAAACAGGACAAGCAAAGAACAATACTGATTGCACCATAATGGCCACGCCAGCACTGGGTACCCCCCACTTGCGCAGTCTGACACTGCTACAACCATGGCACATGCCTCAGACCCCTTCCCTGCTGTCCCAGCAGGCGGGCCAGATTCTGCACCGTCAGCTTCATCCCCTGAACCTTGCAGCCTGGCCAATTCCATGAGTTCTCCTATAGCATCCCTCAGTAAGCAGGTGCGGGGATGTCATTCTGGGTCAAGGAGGCCTAGTACCAGAAAACCCTATACTGAAAAGTGGAGAAGATATTGCTCTTGGAGTCCAGCTCAGTGGATGACCACAACGGTGCCTAGCTTATCTCATATTCTAGAGTACTTAACAGAAATGCTCCACGAGGGTCTATCCTTCTCGTCAATTAAGATTCATGCCTCTGCGATTTCAGCACATTATAATACTGAGCCCACCCCTCTTCTCTCACCCCTTGCTAAAACAATTCCTTAAAGGGGCCAAAAATTTAAGACCCCCCAGGAGAGCTCCCACTCCAACCTGTGACCTTAACTTTGTATTGGAAAAGCCCCCCCCCCCTTTGAGCGAGCTGCAACAGCAGAGTTGAAATTCCTTTCCTGGAAAACAGCCTTACTTCTAGCCATCACTTCAGCAAGAAGAGTTACAGGCCCTCATCGCAGTGGGAACCCTTCATTATCTTCCATATGGACAGGGTTCCCCTCAGGACTAATCCTTCCTTTATGCCCAAGGTGGTGTCTTTCCTTTCTTTCGGCTTTTTCCAGTTAGGGGTCGCCACAGTGGAACTCCGGTCTGCTAATGATTGGCAGTAGATTTTTACGTGCTGGCTTGCCAGGCCTAACGCACAACCTTCAACGAAGGAACACCCATTCACGCATGTCGACACACAGAAGACGCTCTGAGAATCGAACGTGCAACGTCTAACTGTGAGGCGACAACGCTACCGCAGCACCACCACCGCAGCTTGCCCAAGGTGGTGTCTAATGTGGCCCTAAACCAGTCCATTCATTTGCCTACCTTTTTCAGTAATCCACAAAACAAAGGGGAACTGATACTGCACTCTCTGGACATGCACAGACAACTTAGATCCTATTTGGACAGAACTAAGCCTTTCAGAAAATCTGACCAGCTGCTAGTTGGCTTTGCTGCAGGGGCAGAGGGGAAGGCCATTTCAAAGCAAACCATTTCCAGATTGATAGCCCATTGCATTCATTTCTGCTACAAGCACCATGGAAAACCTACCCCACAAGGGGATAAGATCACATTCCACCAGGGCTGCATCTACCTCTATGGTATTTCTCAGAGGGGTCCCTACCAGGGACATCCTGGAAGCTGCTACTTGGATCTCTGTACATACCTAAACCAAGCATTACCACCTGCCTATCTTTTCTAAGTCCAGAGCTGGATTTGCCACAGCAGTCTTGCAGGGCTTAATAGCTGACCCTAATGTTCTTTAACTACCCTCCTCCCTTCCTTAGCTTTGGGAATCCACCCAAATGTGATGACTGCAACAGTGAAACACAAAGAACATAGTACAGTTGTGTACACTTACCATAAATGTAGATGTTCGAGTGTATTCACTGTTGCAGTCCTGGTTACCTTGCCACCAGCCCCCTGACTTCTTCTTGTTTACTGTATTTAAGCTTTCTGGTGTATTTGCTTATAATTGGAGGTGTAACCTTGTATATAATTGCTTCCCAGTATGGGGGCACCTGACATCTGGGGCAAGAAAAACTGCTGTAATGGCGTTGGCTGCATGCTGTATTCCCCTGACTACCTGACGCCATGGAAGAAGAAACAGCAACCGACGCAGAACCCAAAACTTTGATAGTCAGGCTGGCTGAGGGCTACCTGCAAGCAGATAACCCAAATGTAATGACTGCAACAGTGAATACACTCTAACATCTAAATTTATGGTAAGTGTGCACAGCAATACTTTTTTCATAGCATTTCATTTTACTGGCAAAAAACAGTCAAATCATGCCTGCCATTACAGTTGCGGACTCCATATCTTTCGTATAGTTAATCGTACTGCAAACACTGTTATTCTCTCTAGTTTCTAAGTCCGTACTTGCAGAAATTCTTTTGCCCAACAACCCAAACTCAAGCACCTGCTTCCTTGCCACAGCATCAAATGCTTAAAATGGCAGAAGACCTGATTATGCTGATTAGGGGAAGCCAGTCTTCCCCTGCTAAGAGAAAGACACTTGTCCCCAGCAGCTTTAACAGACCAAGAGTCCGACGACTCTGAGGTTTCTGAATATGAAGATGTGCCTTTATCTTCTTGTTAGGATTCAGATGCAGAGGAATCCATTCCCTCTGCTTCTCCTCCAGAGGATTTTTCTTTTGGCGAAACCCTAAATGCTTTAAGAGAGCATTTCCAGTGGGAATGCCAAGACTATCCTCAGTCCAAAAAGAGACTCTGAGAATTATTAGATTTGCCACAACATAGACCTTTAGCAATACCCCCAGTTTTGGATGTTGTGGATGTCGTCTTTATGGAATCCAGTCTAACTCCTGATACTTTACCCCCCTCCTAGGAAACCAGACAGGTACTACAGAGTTCCTGACTCTCAAATTTCTTTTCAAAAATCCTACTGCTGACCAGTGGTGGTCTCCCAAGGGCCTAAAGGTATAAAAGCAACTACAGCTAAGAATCCCACCCCTTCGGGCAGCGATGCCAGAGCTTTAGACAGATGGGGTAAAAATGTGTACACCTCTGCAACTCTCGCCATTAGGGCATTGAATTGCCCATTTCACATGCTGAAGTACCAGCAACATATGGAATTTGTTAAGCAAAAATTAGCTACCTTTACAGACTGTGCAGAAAATAACGAATTATAAGAGTTTATGCATTCTGCAGGTCAAGTCAGCAAGCATACTTTGCAATGTGGCTTTGACGCCCTAGAAGCATCTTGCAGGGCAGCAGTTACTGATTCTGTACTGAGAAGGCATGCTTGGTTTAAGGAGCAGACCTTGCCAGACCATGTCAAATCAAAATTACTAGACACTCCTTTGAACAAGAACAATCTGCTCGGCACCAAAGCAGAAGAAGTTCTTAAAATGATGGAAGAAAAAGCTAAATCTGTGCAGACAGTCAGAGTTCTTGCAAGTACAGCCTCCTAGATTCAGTAAGCATTGCCCCTCGAAGCATTGGTCCTTTCCAGGCCCCTCAAAGCCATCCCAAACTAGACCTAGGGGAAACAGTCCCCCCAGACTACAGTCTCGGGGTATGCAGAGATCTAAGCAATAGAGTGCCTCCACTTCAAAAACAGGGAGTTTTAAGGCACCCCGTTACGGGAAGAATTCACAATGACTTCTCAGCTCCTCTCCTCACCTCTGCCCAACTGCTCGTGCCCCTAGGAGGAAAACTTGCCCATCATGCAAAAAACTGGACTTCAATCACCAAAGACTGACAGTCCTCAACATTGTATCCCAGGGTACAAATTTTACTTCCACTTACTGCCAACCCCAAAAGGGTTCCCAGACCTTCCTCCAAACCAGTGGGCAGAGGCACAAAACCAAGTTCAATCCCTGCTCTCCATAAGGGCAATTCAACCTGTTCCTGCAGAGCAGATAGGTCAAGGGTTCTATTCCAGACTTTTTCTGGTACCCAGAAAAGAGGGCACTTGGCTCCCAATCCTAGATCTTTCCATTCTAAATACCTTCCTAGTGGTACCAAATTTCAAAATGCTCACCCTTCAGCAGCTTCTTCCTATGCTGGCCAAAGATGCCTGGTTAGCCACTTTAAACCTAAAAGAAAACTATCTGCACATCCCTATCAGGGACTCATACAAGAAAAACCTACGCTTCAGGGCAGGATCTATGCATTATCACTTCTCTGCACTTCCCTTTGGCTTATCCACTGCTCCCAGAGTATTCACAAGATGCCTGGCTCCGGCCATTGCCTACTGCAGGCAGAGAAAAATTCAAATTTACCCGTACTTGGACAACTGTCTGATTCAGGCAGGGAGTCAGGAAATACTGTTGCATCACCTGACATTTGTAAAGAACCTTCTAATCTCCCTGGGGTACACTATCAACGAAAATAAATCAAAACTAGTCCCCAGTCAAAAAATTGTATTCCTGGGAGCAGGCTTGGACACAGCATCCCAGATGGGCATTCTTTACTCCAGAAAAACAAGCCTATCTGACAGGCTACTTCACTCAAATGGCCACCAGAACCCAGCTATCTGCAAAGAAAATCCTGTAGGCCCTAGTGTTCATGGCCTCTTGCATCTTGCTAATTCCATATGCCAGACTGCATATAAGGAAAACTCAGTGGTAATTAAAAAGTCTTTGGTGGCAACATTCTCAGGACCTGGAAACTGTCATTCCTATCATACCTTGTCTAAGGGCAGAGTTTCTTTGGTGGGCAATAGCATGCAACCACAACAAGGGGCTTCCCTTTACACAACTCCACGCCATCCAGACCCTTACCACAGATGCATCAGACTATGCTGGGGGGGGGGGGGAGGAACACCTAGATGACTAGTGCATTCAGGGCCACTGGAGCCCAAGTCAAAATCATCTGCACATCAACCCAGAAGCGATTCTAGTTGTTCAGCATGCTGTAACAGCTTTCAGATTCCTACTCTCGCCAGGACCCCTGCTAATAAAAACAGACAACACCACAGTTATGTGGTACATCAAAAAGCAGTGGGGAACCCACTCTTACCCACTCAGCAGGCTAGCCATGGCCCTGTGGAACACGACCTTGGACATGCAGGTCCATCTGCAAGCTCAATTCCTGCCAGGCAAACAAAACTCACTGGCAGACGACTTAAGCAGAAATTTCCTAGACCCCCCCCCCGTGTCCAGCCTAAGCAGGCAGATGCTGGATGTCATTCTTGAAGCCAGAAGACCCAGTACAAGGAAATCCTATGCTGATAAGTGGAAAAGGTATTGCTCCAGGATTCAATCTAAAGGAGAGGAAACAGCACTGCCCTCCCTACTTCTAATCCTGGATTACCTAGCAGATCTACTCCACAGAGGCCTATCCTTCTCCATTAAGATCCATGCCTCTGACATTGCGGCTCATTACAACACTGGGCACCTCTCTTCTCACACCCCCTCTCATCAAGCAGTTCCTGAGTGGGGCAAACAACTTAAGGCCATCAAGGAGAGCAGCCACCCCTGCTTGGGACCTTAACTTTGTACTAGAAAAGCTCATGCCCCCCCCCCCCCCCCTTGAGCCTGCAGTGTCAGCAGAGTTAAAATTCCTCTCTTGGAAAACAGCTTTGCTTCTGGTTATCACTTCAGCTAGAAGAGTGTCTGAGCTACAAGCACTTATAGCTGTGGAACCCTTCATTATTTTTCATGCTGACAGGGTCTCCCTCAGGACTAATCCTTCCTTTATGCCTGAAGTGGTGTCCAGTGTGGCTGTCAACCAATCTATCCATTTGCCAACCTTTTTCCCTAATCTTCAAAATAAAGGGGGAAAGGATCCTGCACTCCTTGGATGTGCACATACAGCTCTGATTCTACCTGGATAGGACTAAGCCCTTCAGGAAATCTGACCAGTTACTACTCAGTTTTGCACCAGGGGCAGAGGGCAAGGCCGTTTAAACTGTATCCATTCCTGCTACAAACCCCATTGGAAACCAACCCCTCAGGGGGTCAAAGCACATTCCACTAGGGCAACCTGTACAACATTCCTTGGGGGAGTCCCTACCAGGAACATTCTGGAAACTTCTACCTGGAGTTCTGTACACACATTCACCAAACATTACCACCTGCCTGTCTTTTCCAAATCCAGGGTGGGTTTTGCAACAGCAGTCCTGCAGGGCATACTGGCCAGCCCAAACTCTTCTCGACTGCCTCCACCCCTTCAGCTTTGGGAATCAACCCAAGTGTGATGACTGCAACAGTGAAACACGGAGAACATAGTACAATTGTGTACACTTACCATAAATGTAGATGTCTAGTGTATTCACTGTTGCACTCCTGGTTTCCCTCCCTCCAGCCCCTTTCTCTCTGTCTCTGTCTCTCTCTGTATATTCTCCCCTTACAGGGGTATTGGTATTTACTTTTTACTGGTGGTGAATTCCCCACTGTAGCTTAGCTCCCTATTGGGGGGGGGGCTCCTGACATTTGGGGCAAGAAAAACTGATGTAATGATGTCAGCTGCCTGTTTTTATACCCTTGACGACCTGACGTCAGTCCTGGAGCGACAGCAACCGATGCAGAAATACTAAGTCTCTGGTATTTGAGCCGACTGAGGGCTACCTGCAGGCAGATAACCCAAGTGTGATGACTGCAACAGTGAATACACTTGAACATCTGCATTTATGGCAAGTGTACACAACATTACTTTTCTTCCCCAGAACTTCCCTTTTTCCACTTTTATTCCTTGCTTTCAGTTTAATTTTTGGCCTCATTTGCTGTACATTATGCGTTTGCCACAGCCCCATCCGTGTAAGTGCGCTTTGTGTCCATCGGGAGAAGTGGGCTTTTACTAACACACCGATCTAGTATTTTTTCCTCAATTGAAAAATAGACGTACTGTACACGACTTCAAATATACAATCTGATATTAATTTTCATTCCATTAATCACCTATGGGTTCGGTTCCGTGCCCACTGAACAGAGTCTGTCTTGTACCAAAGCTCGCGCCAGCCAAAAACTCTCGAGTGAAGATTTACCCATAATTCCCTACTCCGTGTTACCCCAGATCTTGTTTGCCACATTGCCGTAAAGCCACGTTCAAGCCAGCCCTCTGCTAACTATTTGATATTTTTGATATTTCTAATAGGTAAGTGTTTTCGGATAGTCTTACTTAGCTTCGCCTATATTTTCCTGTACCTATGTATTGCTAAGTGTCTCTTCCAACTTTCCTGTCAGCTACCTGTTGGTAATCTTTGTACCATCGCTGGTACACACCCTTCTCTCTACTCGCTGTGGTAATCATCTTATACCATTGTTGGTATTTTCTAATCTCGAACTAGTTGTAGCCGTGTGTTTGGTCGTGGTGGTCTTTTTTTTTTTTTTTTTTCTGGTTTTGTATTGTTTTTTGTTGGTATTAACATGTCTGATAAAAAGGGCACTTCAGGCTTCAAACAATGCCTTAAGTGTGGGAGAAAAATGCCTAATAGTGACTCTGTCATGATGATTTTGTTTGGGAGTGCCTCATCTCTCGGTACAACCATCTTGCTCCTTCTGTCAAGGTTTTAGCTGTCGTACTTTGAATGAGTGTAAAAATAAATTGATTTTGAAGGGCCTACTCAAATCACCTTTCTCAGAGGCTCTGTCCACTTCGGAGGGTTCACCCCCTCCTAGAAAAGAGAAAGAGGCCACATTTGATTCCCTCCTCACTCTCTGGTGAGAAGGAAAGACCACCAAAACCGAAAATTCCAAAGCTTTCTGCACCGGAACAGAAGTCTTCGTCTGCAGCACCAATTTCGGTATTATGTCTATAGTGTCGACGCAAACTTCGTTGGCTCTGACAACGTCTATGGCACCAATTGTGATTGATGCAGAAATTTTGACCTCCACCCCGATTACGACTCCAAGCCTTTCCACCGTTCCTTTAGCTCAGACTGATATTGCTGTCCGTATTTTCTCAAAATTGGAGACTGTGGTGCCATTAGATGTGCAAGCTCGTGGACCCAATATTCCCCGTCTGTGGACCCCTTCTTAGGACAGGCTTATAGTCCCTTCTTAGAGTGTCCAGAGTCACCTTCAGGGATATCCACTAGATCCACCAGGAGCCTCTCCGAACTTGATATGGTGTACCTTGTGGACCAGCTGCTGACAGCCAGGGGGATTCCTTCTAATTCAAATTCCCAGTCCCTTTTAGGACTTGGTTTTTCTGCTTCACAGACTCCATCTTACTCCCGTCCTTCGTCCTCCTTACAGGTGTCGAAGCCCTTGGCACCGATGCCTCTCTTGGCACCCTTTGCTTTGGTGCCAATAGTGGATCTCACTTTGGCCCTAGAGTCGACCCTTTGCCCTTCGGTTCTATTGTAACTGGGTCTTCCTCAGTCCTGGGATTGGACTACAGGCTCCTCGGTTCCGAGTTTGGCACAGACTCTTTCTACGGTGTTGTCCACGGTGCCAGGAGCCCTGTCGCTACCTATCCAGCTTTGAGGCTTCACTCCTGGGAGCGGGCTCAATGGAGTGGGGTGTGACCCCGGTTCTGAGGTTGTCATTCTTGGTTACGGGCTCTCATCCCTCTTTGGACAATCCTGCCTTCCAGGTGATGGAGAGGGCTCTTGCCCCTGTGAGCAAGCCTTTGGCGTCAGAACCCCCATGTTCTCCCCCTGTGCTACAGTTGTCACAGGCCACCATCCCAGATCGAGCACGGAAGTCATTGGAGACCCTATTGCAGGGTGCCCTTTCCTCCAGGTCCTCCTCAGAAGCTCCCACTGAGGAAGTTCCTAGGAAGATATTGTGCAAGAGGAAGCACATGGACTCCCCTGAGGAGTCCCTCACCGAGGATACGGATTGCGATGAAGGGAAGGGTCCCCACTATCACCCCCTGAAGATGTCTCCTTCGGAGACATCCTGGAGATCTTGAAACAGAGGGTTGATTGGAAGCCCAAAAACCCTTCCTCTGAGAAATCCGTTTTTCTGCAGGTCTTTTGTGCTCGAGCATCTACCTTCTGAGTGACCCCGCCTGCAGACGAGTTGGTTCATCTTATGGTGCAGGGAGCCTGGAAAAGCCCTGATGCTGTTGAAGCAATCCCCAAGAGACCAGACAAGATCCCCCCTTTTTGCTTCATCGTTCTTTGCTATTCAGTCTTTGAACTACCTGGCACATTTCAGCAGACTCCAGAGAGACTTTATCGCTGAACTCTCTGGGTACTCTGTCATGAAAGGTGTCTGACGAAGTTAATGACAAGGTAGCCTCGCAACTAGTGACCCTGGAATGGATTTCTAATTAGTCCATGAGGTTGATTTCACATGCAACCGAAGAGGTGGTTAGAGATGCGATATCAGGCGTAGTTATGAGACGTCATGCCTGGATGCGCCTGTGACTTCGCTCGTCCTTTTAAGTCTTCCTTCCTTAACGCTCCAGTGGAAGTGTCTTCCCTGTTTAACCCCAAATTGATGGACATGTTAGCCAGGTGTGAGTAGGACGGGTAAGACCCTGTCTGTGGTTGGTGTACGTTTCTCCAGTCCTCAGCGTCCCTTTTCCAGGGACCAGAGAAGTAAGTCTCAGGGTCATTTTTGTGACACGTGGTGAGATCACCCCCAGAGGCAGAGGGGCAACTGTTCCGGAACATGCCCCTACAGAGGTAGATAGGGTCCGTGTAATCAGGGTTCCAGGGATTCCTTCTTGGGACAGCCCTGTCAGCGCTCTTGGAGAGGACCAATTGCTTTCCTCTGGAAGCAGTCACGGGACGTCTTTCTCTGTACCCCAATGCCTGTCTATCAATTACCACAAATTCTTGGGTGCAGAAGATATCCAGAGGTTACCAAATCCCATTCGACTCCTACCGAAAATCAAAACTAATCCCAGACATTCCACCCAGTCTAAGGGAAGAAGCAGCTCTACAAATAGAAAAGCTGTACTTGAGTCATCCAGGAAGTCCCACCAGACCAGATCGTATCTGGATTTTACTCAAAGTTCTTTTTTGTGCAAAAAAAGACAAGGGACTGGAGACCAATTTTCGACCTGTGGTGTTAAACAAGTTTGTCAGCGAGAAATTCCAGATGGTCATGGTTCAGCCCATTCTCCCCTTTCTGGAGGGAGGCGATTAGATGTGCTCGATAGACCTTTGGGATGCGTATTACCACATCAAGGTGGACAAATGCTCCAGAAGGTTCCTTTGCTTTTGGCTGGGAGCCAATCATTACCAGTTCCATGCCCTGCCCTTCAGACTCTCCCTACAGCCCCCAGAGTGTTCACCAAATGCATGGTAACAGTGACTGCTCACTTGAGACTGCAAGGGTTACAGGTGTTTCCATATCTGGACGATTGGCTCCTCACTGCTCTCTCCAAGCGTCTACTGGTAACTGCCTTGCACTACACCCTCTCTTTGGCGCTTCTCCTGGGAATATCCATAAATTTGGAAAATTCCAATCTAACTCCAACCCAAACCTTGGAGTTTATAGGGTAACGTTCAATACCCGCTCTTGCTTGAGATCTCTCCCAGATCACAGGCTTCAAAGACTAAGGATCCAGCTCCGAGTGATACTCTGCCACGACTTTGTTTTGGATCGACAGGTCCTGCAGCTGTTAGGGTCATTGGCATCCTCTATATCTATAGTACCCCTAACAAGGTTTCACATGAGACCCTTACAGTGGCTTCTGTTAACCCAATGGTATCTGAATCTACAACCGTTGTCCTTCCAGATTCGAATTACAAATCTTTGCAAACTAGATGTTTCTTGGTGGATGAAGCCAGACACAGCACTTTGGAGCCGGCCCTTCCATCCCCCTCAATCCAGTGCCATTTTCACCACAGACGCTTCTCTGATAGGGTGGGGTCATTATCAGGGAATGACTTACCAAGGCACATGGTCCAATTTAGAGGCTAGTCTGCATGTAAATGTTCTAGAACTGAGAGCAGTGCTTTTGGTGTTGCAAGCATTTCAGTCTGCCCTTCCTTCCGGAACAATTGCTATCTAATCAGACAATGTCAGTAGTTTGGTACATTAACAAACAAGGAAGAACCAAGTTCTGTCCCCTATGTCGAGAGGCCATGAGAGTTTAGCAATGGGCGATGGCTTCTAACCGCTTTCTGATAGCAACGCATATCCTGGGGAACTCCGTGATCGCAGGTAAATTGAGCAGGTGCATTCTCTTGCCTCACGAGTGGTCTCTCAACTCCAACTTAGCGGCAAAGATCTTCAGCTGTTGGGGCCAGCCTTGCTGTGACCTATTCGCCTCCATGTCCAACCACAGATGGAATATTACTTTGCCCTAATTCCCCCACAAGGGGGGGTGTCCCCAAGTGACGCGCTTATCCATGATTGGCCCACGGGACTTCTTTATACTTATCCTCCCATTCCTGTAGTTCTGAAGAAAGCGCTGTTTGAAAAGCAAAATGATACTCGTAGCACCAGTTTGGCTTCGACAGGCATGGATGTTCTTCGTGTTTCACTGTTGCAGTCATCACACCGGTTATCTGCCTGCAGGTAGCCCTCAGTCGGCCCGAATACCAGATTCTTGGGATTTCTGCATCGGATGTTGTTGCCTCTTCCATGACGTCAGGTCATCAGGGGTATAAAACATGCAGCCGACGCCATTACATCAGCTTTTCTTGCCGCATGGTTCCCCTTTCTCTGGCCTCATCTTCTTTGCAGATCGTGGACCTTGGATCCAACTCCAGATCTAATTTCTCACCTTCAAGGGTTGAGCCACCTGAACTTGTCTAGTCTCAAACTCACAGCTTGGCTTCTCCACTTCCAGTGATTGCCGGGCATTGTAATCTTTCCTCTCCAGTACATGACATTATTCTGGCTTCCCACAAAACCATCCACCAGCAAACTTTATGCTGACGAATGGAAAAGATTTTCGATTTGGTCTAGATGGAGAGAACTAGATCCTTTTTCTGCACCCATCTCTGTTGTACTGCAGTACCTATCTAACTTCCAGGAGGGCGCCGCAGTATCAACTATTCGTGTTCATGTAGCTGCCATTTCGAATTTTCATAATGGTTTTGGCGACTCCTCTTTAATCTCTCATCTGAGCAAAACCTTTTTGAAAGGAATCTATCATTCAAGATCTCCAATTAAGCAGCCCACAGAACCCTGGAGTCTCGTGCTTGTCTTGCAGTCTTTGACACAATTTCCCTTCGAGCCAGCAGCCATGCGTGACATCAAGTTTCTATCCTGGAAGTCTCTCTTTCTGGTGGCTATTACTTCGGCCAGATGCATTTCCGAGCTCCAAGCTCTTTGTACCAAGCGTCCTTATTTGATTTTTCCACAAGGACAGAGTATCACTACGGACCAATCCTTCCTTCCTGCCCAAAGTAATTTCTGAGCTCTCTATTAATCACGCTATTGATTTGCCTGTGTTTTTTCCTAATTTTTCCAACAAGGGAGAGTATTGTTTACATTTACTGGATGTTCACAGACGATTGAGATTTTACTTAGACCAAAAATGATCAGGAAATCAGACCAGTTATTTCTTTTTCTGGTCCAAAAATGAAAAAGTCAGTCTCTAAGGTCACTCTATCCAAATGGCTGAGACTGTTTAATTTTCATTTATAACCAAGAAAAGATGTCCCTTCCTACAAACACCAGGGCTCACTCCACCAGATCAGTGGCAACTTCTGTGGCATTCCACTCCAGAGCTTCAGTGGAAGACATCTGTGCAGCAGCTACGTGGGATTTCCCCCCCCATACCTTTATCACTCATTGCAAGTTGGATCTGGTCTACAGGGGAAGGGCGTCCTTTGGTTCAGTGATGCTCAGGAATGTTCTTCCATATGGCCACCCATGGATATAAGGTAGCTGGGGACTCTGTCCCATCGCTGATGAATGGAATGAAGATTAACATCATCAGATAAAGAAGTTCTGTCTTACCATAACGTTCCATTTGTGTTGTTGGTCTTCATCCATTCATCACGTTCCACCCTCCTTCCCCCTCCTAGAGGCTCCTGGGGGATATTTGGGTCCAATTCCTGGACTAAGGTTTTTGTTCGGAGACTCCCTCTGCTTTACTCATTGGGGCAACCTCTATCTGTGGTAACAGGGAGAAGGGGGTTATGGGTAAATCTTAGCTCGAGAGTTTTTGGCTGTCCCAAGCTTTGGTGTAAGGCTGACTTTGTTCCGAGGGCTCGGAACCGAACCCCTCGGTGATGAATGGAATTAAGATCAACAACACAGATGTTACATTATGGTAACACAACTTATTTTTTTTTTATAATAACATGCTCATGCATTTTAAATGTACATACCATGGAGTAGAGAGTTTCAGGTTGTCTGTGACCCTCATTATTTTCACTTTGCGTTCCATTATGTCACTGTTAACCCTTTCAATCTACTTTAAATTTTATTTGGTTATTTTCCTTTAGTGATTATTTGCTGATGTTCTTCGTGTTTCACTGTTGCAGTCATTACATTTGGGTAATCTGCTGGCAGGTTGCCCTCAGTCGACCTGATTAACAAAGTCTTGGGTCCTGCGTCGGTTGCTGTCCCCTCTTCCATGACGTCAGGTCGTCAGGGGTATAAAACATGCAGTCAACGCCATTACATTAGTCTTTCTTGCCGCGTGGTGCCCGAAGCAGAAGCAGTTCGCAAGTGCCGGTCGGCCGACTTCTGAAATTTTCGTTTTCGAGTTTCAGATCCGAAGTCTTCAACTAAAAAGCTAAGTACCCCGTTGGGGAAACTTTTTCTTGCTCCTTACCGATGTCCGTAAAAGTTAATAATTGCATTACTTGTGGGAAGCAAATACCTCATAAGGATTTCCATTTGTACTGTATTCCGTGCCTAGGCCCTGACCACTACGTACCTTGCTGTCGGTTCTGTGCTTTATTTAATCAAAGCACTATTAAATGTCGGAACATTTTTGCTTCTAAATATTTTGGCTCGCACTTTAATTATCCAGAAGTGTAGTTGGTTAGCATTCCGACTACCGGAATACCTAAAAAAATGCAAAGAAAAAGACAGGCCGTTGAGGTCCAAAACTGTCGATGACTCTTCTCCTAAGCCAGTCACCAGTTCGTCAGTACTCAGTGAGGTGCTTTCGCAGCCCCTGATACCCGCTAATTCTGATTCGCAGGCCTCTACTGAGACCCATTCGGAGTTTGGTATGCTGCAAGATGCTTCAATTATGGAACCCGCGGATGTCTCTACCTTGGATGGGTCTGGAGCCGCTGTGCAGGCACCGGCTTCTGAGGGTGTTTTCAGGCCTACAGATTTGTATATTAGACCGCCATCTTCAAAACTAAGGCCAAAATCTCAACCTATGTCTAAAAAACAGACAGCTAGGCCACATGTGCAGGCCCCTATGCCTAAGAAACAAATTATCAAAATGGCTGAAGATTTAATTACTCTGATCAGGGGTAGTCACCCCCCCCCCCCCACTTCTAAGAGGCCTAGGCAAGATATTGACTATGAATCCTCTGAACAGGATTCTGTTTCTTTTGATTCTTCTAATGAACAGGAATTGTCGATACCTACTTATGAGGACTCTGATGCCGAAGATTCCATTCCTTCTGCTTCTCCCCCTGAGGATTTTTCTTTTGGGGAAACTTTGCATACCTTAAGGGAACATTTCCACTGGGAAAGTCAGGATTTTTCTGAATCTAAAAAGAGACTAGGGGGATTTTCTTCTTCCTCAGCATGGGCCTTTGGCCATACCTCCTGTTCTAGACATTCTTGAGGATGTTTTTTCATAATCTAGTATGGCTCCTGATTCTCTGCCTCTGGCTCCTTGTAAGCCAGACAAGATACTACAGGGTTCCTGACTCCCACAAATTCCTTTTCAAAAATCCTGTTGCGGATCCTGAAACCATTTCTCAGGGTCCCAACGGCATTAAGGCTTCTACTGTTAAAAATCCTACCCCTTCAGATAGAGATTCCAGGGTGCTGGATAGATGGGGTAAGAAGGTTTACACTTCTGCAATCTTGGCAATCAGGGCTTTAAACTGCCAATTTCTTATGCTAAAATATCCACAGCATATCATGGGACTGCTTAAACAGAAAATGTTAATTCTGACTGTGTGGAGAATAAAGATTTACAGGATCTATTGCATTCAGCTGAACAAGTTGGAAAACATACTTTGCAATGTGGTTTTGGTTCTTTGGAGGCCTCTTGCAGGGCTGCTATAACTGGGTCTGTGCTAAGAAGGCATGCTTGGCTCAAAGAGCAAACTCTGCCTGATCATGTTAAAGCAAAATTGTTGGATGCTCCTTTACAACAGGACCGTCTCTTTGGTAATAAGGCTGAAGAAGTTCTCAAAAAGATGGAAGATAAAGCTAAATCTATGCAAACTGTGAAAGATTTTTTACAAGTGCAACCTCCAAGATTTAGTAAGTACTGGCCTTCTAAGAACTGGTACTTTCCAATTCCTTCAAGAGCCACTCAAGTCAAACCCAGACATTCCAAAGGCACCAGGTTTCAGTCCCAAGGGACTAAAACAATGGGGTGCCTCCTCTTCCAAATCTGGAAACAACAAGACACCTCCCTATGGTAAGCAGTCTCATTGATTTCCCTTTACACTTACCAAGCACTTACCTGTTATCCGCCCCTTTGGGGGAAAACTGGCTCTTCATGCAAGAAACTGGCAACTTATAATCCAGGACAAATGGGTTTTAAATATAGTATCCCAGGGATACAGATTTCATTTCCATATGTTGCCAGTTCCAAATGGATGGGCAGACCTGCCCCCAAATCAGTGGGCAGAAGCCCAGAACCAAGCACTTTCCCTCATAACCATGGGGGCTATTCAGCTAGTACCAGAAGAGGAATAGGGACAAGGTTTCTATTCAAGACTTTTCTTGGTACCCAAAAAAGACAAATCATGGCGTCCAATTCTGGACTTATCTACTCTAAACACCTTTCTGGACATCCCAAAATTCAAGATGCTGACTCTTCACTTACTTCCTATGCTAGGCAAAGATGCCTGGTTGGCAACTCTAGATTTAAGAGGCTTGCCTGCATATCCCAATCAGGGTATCTTGCAGAAGATACCCCCGCTTCAAAGTAGGCTACTTGCATTACTAGTTCTCTGCACTGCCCTTTGACTTATCTACTGCGCCCACGGTTTTTACAAAGTGCCTGGCTACAGTAATTGCATTTTGCAGGCAAAGAAATATTCAAATATATCCATACCTGAACGATTGTCTAATTCAGGCAGAAAACAGACATTCTTCTAAAACATCTGACATTTGTAAAAAGTGTTCCAACTTGTCTAGGGTACACTATAATCGAAAAGAAGCCACAACTTGGTACCCTCTCAAAAAATTACATTCCTGGGTGCAAGCTTGAATGCAACTGCCCAGATGGCTTTCCTTATGCCAGAAAAGCAAATTCATTTGGTGACTAACTTCAAACAGGTGGCCACAAAAACCCTATCTGCAAGACAATTTCTGCAAGCCTTGGGATTCATGGCCTCCTGCATTCTTCTAATTCCATATGCAAGACTGCATATGAGGAAACTTCAGTGGTACTTAAGTTTTGGAGTCAGCATTGTCACAGCCTGGAAACAATGATTCCTATCATACTTTGCCTGCAACTAGAGTTCCTATGGTGGGCAGAGGCCTGCCACCAAAACAAGGGACCGTCATTCACACCACCCCCTGCCACCCTAACTACAGACGCATCAGACTATGCTTGGGGGGCTCATCTGGCAGTGAAGTGCATTCAGGTCAAATGGAGCCCAAATCAAATGCACCTTAATATCAATCAAAAAGAAATGCTAGCTGTATAGAATGCACTGACTGCCTTCAAGGACTACCTTCATCCAGGGCAGTTACTGATAAAGACGGACAACACCACGGTTATGTGTACATAAACAAGCAGGGGGGGGGTACACACTCCTACCTCCTTTGCAGACTAGTCATGGCATTGTGGAACACGGCCTTGACCAATCCAGTACAACAAGCTCAATTCCTGCCAGGAAAGCTGAATACTCTGGCAGACGAACTAAGCAGAAATCTCATGGACCCTCACGAATGGAAACTGGAACCACGGATTTTCAAAATGTTGACATGCAAATGGGGGAGCCCAGACATAGATCTTTTTGCCTCACCCCAGAACTGTCAGTTGGACAAATTGTGCACAAGAACTCATCACAAAAAAGCCTGGAAAGTGGATGCTGTGTCCTTCAGCTGGAAAAACCTATCCGTCTATGCCTTTCCCCCTCTGCCTCTGCTCTCCAACGTTCTACTAAAAGTCAAACAGGACAAAAATGATTTTGATTGCTCCAGACTGGCCTCGTCAACACTGGTACCCACTCCTGCGCAGTGTCGCACCTTCCACCGTGGCACCTGCCTCAGACACCTTACTTACTGTCTCAGCAGTAACAACCAAACTCTGCACACACAGCTGCAAACTTTGAATCTTGCAGCATGGCTAATCACCTAAATTCACCCTTGGCATCCCTAAGGAAACCTGTGATGGATGTCATTTTCGAGAAGACCTAGTACTAGAAAATCTTATGCTGACAAATGGAAGAGATTCTGTGCCTGGAATCAATCTCAAGGGATAAGCACAGCAGTGCCCAACATTCCTCAGATTTTGCAGTACTTAACTGAGATGCTTCACAGGGGCCTGTCATTTTCTTCCATAAAAATCCAAGCCTCAGCCATTTCAGCTCATTACAACACAGAACCTCCCCTCTTCTCTCATCCTCTGCTAAAGCAGTATCTCAGAGGGGCCAAAAAATTAAGACCATCCAGGTGAACTCCAACCCCTGCCTGGGACCATAATTTTGTATTGGAGAAACTCACTGTCCCTCCTTTTGAGCCAGCTGCTACTGCAGATTTAAAATTTCTCTCCTGGAAAACAGCTTTCCTTTTAGCAGTCACTTCAGCTAGAAGGATTTCCGAATTACAGGCTCTTATGGCAGTGGAGCCTTTCATCATTTTTCATGCGGACTGGGTATCTCTCAGGACCAATCCATCCTTCATGCCTAAGGTGGTATCCAGTGTGGCTCTTAATCAGACCAGTCATTTGCCAACTTTCTTTCCCAGTCCACAGAACAAGGGGGAGCGGATTTTGCATTCATAGCCGGCCCTAGGCATAGGCCAACTAGGCGGCCGCCTAGGGCACCACTGTAGCAGGGGTGCTTTTCCAGTATTTATTTGGTGTAGATAGACCAAGATGGGGGCAACATGTGGTGTGGTGGAGGGTACCATGGAGCCCTTTTGTCTAGGGTATCAGTTGACCTAAGGCCGCTCCTGTCTGCATTCATCGGATGTACACAGACACCTTAGATTTTACTTAACAGGACTAAATCTCAAAGAAAATCTGAACTGTTGGTGGCATTTGCTGCAGGGGCAGAGGGAAAAGCTATTTCTAAGCAAACCATTTCAAAATGGATAAGCCATTGTATTTGTTTCTGCTTTAAGCACCATGGAAAAACTATCCCCCAGGGGATCGGATCCCATTCCACCAGGGCTGCATATATTTCAACAGCCTTTCTCGGAGGTGTTCCTACCAGGGACATTCTAGAAGCTGCTACCTGGAGCACAGTTCATACTTTCACCAAACATTACCATTTACCACTTTACTCTAAATCCAGAGCCGGCTTTCCCACTGCTGTCCTGCAGGGCCTTATAGCTGGTCCTAATGCTGTATAATTCCCTCCACCCAACCATAGCTTTGGGAATCTACCCAAATGTAATGACCAACAGTGAAACACGAAGAACATAGTACAGTTGTGTACACTTACCATAAATGTAGATGTTCGAGTGTATTCACTGTTGCAATCCTGGTTACCCTCCCTCCAGCCCCCTACTTTTCTCTGGCTATACCTCTACTTGCTTTCACTATGCTTAAAAGCCCTTTTGGTGTATTTGCTTTTGGTTGGAGGTATATTTTTTGTGTTTTTAATTTTATTTGCTCCCCATTTGGGGAGCACCTGCCATCTGGGGCAAGAAAAACTAATGTAATGGCGTTGGCTGCATGTTTTATACCCCCTGATGACCTGACATCATGGAAGAAGGGACAGCAACCGACACAGGACCCAAGACTTTGTTAATCAGGCCGACTGAGGGCAACCTGCCAGCAGATTACCCAAATGTAATGACTGCAACAGTGAATACACTCTAACATCTACATTTATGGTAAGTGTACACAACTGTACTATCCTGATTTTCAAACTGCATTTTTTTTACACTTTTTAGGTGTGCTGCACTAATCTAATTTACAATATATTTTTTTAAAAAGACAATGACAAAGAAAACAATGTATTTAGCAATTTTTAGCAACATATAACTTCAAAACATTCAAGCTGGTGTGCAAATGTTCTTTTACATGAGAAGTAACTGGTAGATTTCAGTTATTTAGTGCATAGATTTAAGATTGGTGTATCATACTGAGGCAGTCTCATTTTAATTGTGTATATTGTTTATATTAATAACTGACCCTTTAGATATGGAATTCTTTTAGATGCATACTTTATTGTGATGACTTTGTTACAAGTTTTCTCCGTCTCTACAGTTCTTTGAAGTTACTGGCCTGGCTTGCCGTGATTGCATGCATTGAATTTGAAACACTACTGCTTAGCATTGAAATACATCTATACTCATGTTCTGTGTAATGAATCATGTTTCTGTTATAGATCTATGTCTCTGCACTCTTTGGTTTCATTACATAGTGGTTAATGGCCTCTTGCTGTACAAACGTCATTATCAAACTTTTCTTTGTACATTAGACTTCATCACGTTACAATTCTTTGACAGCAGAAGGATGCAGTTAACCCACATCATCTGTAGTCTAACTGCATTTGTCATTCTACTGATCTTCCATCAATTCCTTCCTCTCAATTTTTTTATGCATTTACGTCATTGTCTCAGACTACTTTCATTTTCCTGTCCAACAGTCATTCTGGTACAGCTTTCTACAGGTACACAACCCTTTAAGAATTTTCTTAGATACAAACGGTAGTTGTGTCCTGTGTCATCTCCTTTCCATGTCCATCCTGTTTAGAGGAACATCTTTGCTGGTTCTTGTTACAATTTTGTGCACTATATCTCTACTATGTCTTGTGAACTGTAGTGAGCACTCCATTTCACACATACTCTGGTCTTATCTTTTCCCACTGCCCAACACATCCTTCTGATGGTCCTCTCTGGATTTTTTCTGAAGTCTGGTCCCCCTCTCTTCACATGACCTCAAGAATGGCATGATGCACTTAAGATATGGACTGGTTAGGGTTCAGGTAGAGTGGAAACATTCCCTCTTTGTTTCTGATGTCTATCCCATTGAGGATAACAATGACGTGGACAAAGGAAAGAGAGTGCATACTGCCTACCGTTACCTGGCCAGGACATTTCCTATAATACCCGACTTGGGCATTGTAGACAAACTCATGGAATTGGGTATATAAACCCTTATCTCATCCACTGGATAGTCATGTGGCTCTCGGGTAGGACCCAGGAAGTTAAGATTGGGGAGTCGACCTTCATAAAAGAGGCCAGTAACTAGCTGTCTGTGGATAAGTGCTCTACCATGGTTAACATACAAGTGCAGAAATAAATAAATGCATTAGGGTGAAATGTCCCACTTGGTGTATATTATGATTTAATAATTCAGTATGGTTTAAAGATTATTTATGTTATTTCATTTCACATTTGTTACAGATTGTCATGTCAGTGACGCCCTTTGGGGTATAAACACGAGCAGTAATTGTTGAAATATTATGATTATAGCTTTAGGCTTTTGTGCTTCACTCATTTATTTTTGTTTGTATGCCAAAATGTCATCACTGCTGAATTTTACCAAGGAATTCAATTTATTTCTATCGTAGTCAATGAACAGATAATATTTTAGGGCAAGATAGTGGCTGAGCTGTTCCCTGCAAATTAACATGAGAAATACAAGAATGGTGTTTGGCAAGAAATTGCATTACAGGTGCGATGAGATTGATTGGGTGAATGTTTCGTTTTGGTGCATGTACATACCAGTGCATGTTACTGAAGAGTCATTTGATGAAAGATTTCATCCTGGCACTTGTGCATGCATCATTTTATTGAGCAGGTTGCTTGGGGGAATGCTTCATTTTGGTGGTTGCACATAAAAGCAAATGTTACTGAGGGGTCATTTGGTGGAATGTTTAATTTTTGGTGATTGTGCATATCTCAGTATTTTACTGAAGGGGTTACCTGGGTTAATGTCTTATGTTGGTGCATGTGTATACCTGGACATACTAAAGAGGTTGCTTGGGGAAATGCTTCATTGTGCATCAGGGAAGTGATTGTGCATACATGGTCAGACTGCTGAAGTGAAAACTGGGCAACATAATTTACTGCGTCATTTGGTGCTTCTGCATACACAACACAAACAACCAAAGGGATTACTGGGAAAAATCTATTAGTGTGTCAGGGAAAAGCCTTTTCATAATTGGACCATAAACATGAGATATACTCCAGTTTTACAATTGCTCTGTTCTATTGTTTTGTCCATTATAGTGCAAGCTATACGTATCGCAGGAAAACCATTCTCGTTTTCTAGTAAATGGAATTGTCCAGCTGGACAGGGGCAATTTTCCATTGCAGGCAAGGGTAGAAAACCTGTAAAATAATACTCGTCCGCATATATTATAGGAGTTTGGCATACCTTACAGACACAAGATATTGGCCAGACAGACCATTTCTGTGATTATTAATATGATTATTTGTATTTTAGTTAACCAGGTTTTTGTAGTTAACCAGAGTGTGTTTGCATAAATAGTTGTCATGGGTTGTGTAAGCTTCAAACACAACACTGTTTGTAGCTGGCTTTTCCTGACAGATGGTAATGACTCAGTCTTGCAGAATACTTGCACCATGAATATAATTGTTTGCTCAAAAAGTTATGTGGATCAGTTATCACCTTTTGTAAGAGCATGCAGAATTTTGCAGTCAGGACATGCAGGTGATTATCACATTATTTGTGCAGTTACAGTACAACATTGAGTCATTACCACTTGTCAGTTAAAATCATTGGCGGCTGTCACTGTTGTTCACATTACTAAAAGTCATCATATTTCAAGGACAGGTGCAAGACACTCCATATGTTTGAGTGCTACAGATATTTTTCAAATTTAGTTCTAAAAGTCTGGAGCTTGTCATCTTGAAGATAGTTTTAGTACTTACAAGATGGAAAAAGAACTTTGTATGGTTTACAGATCTCACATTTGACTTCGGTTATGAGAATTATGATATTTAATATTTGCTGACTAACTTTGTCAGGGAACATGTCAGCATGCCAAGTAGTAGCTCATTTTGAAGTTAGTATCAGTACTTGCAAGATAAAAAAAGAACTGTATCTGTATGCTGTTCAGGCTTGTTGGCTGTTGGTGAAGCACCCACTAAGAGGAGAAAATGCTGAGAGAAGAAAGGAGCCACTTTTGAGATTTTAAGTATTTTTCCTCTGTTTATTTGCTAAGTTTTTCTGCATAGCTGCCTATTTTGAGCATTTTCTGGCTTCTTAAACTTGATTTCTGCATTAGTAACTGTATTTAGAGCACAACCTAGAGCTGTTTACTGAATTTCCTGTTTGCACTTATTTTTAAAATGTTTTTTTTCTCAAAACTTGCATTTTATCTGTCTTTGGCCTAGCACTCTTGTGTGGGGTCATTTACTGCACTGTTATAACTTGTTGATACTTGTGAACCTCTGCTATCTCTGAAAAAAACAAAAAAAATCTTTTTTTCCCACTTTTCTGAGATTTAAAAAAGTTCAGTTACAGGCTTGCTGTTCTTGAACTGTTTGTAAGTTTCTTGGAGGCCATTTTTTTCTTGGGCTAAAGGGAAGTGTCTCTGTTGATCAGTGGCAGTGAAAAACATTGAGCAGCCTGCCTGCCCCTGTGGGAGTGGTTACTGACGTGAAACTGTAGTTTTTTTGGCCATTTTGGGTCAATTCCAAACTCCTTCATCTTCCTCTCTTAAAACCCTCTTTTGCGCGGTTTTGTGCATAGCGCAACAGCAGGCAGCGCCGCCAAATTGGGTTTAAACTATTCCTGGCTCCACAAAGTCTGCTCTTCACTTTTTCCCTTAGAACTGCTCTATCTCTCAATTTAAACACCATATTCTCATTCTAAGGCCCTTCACTGGTCCAATTAAGTAATCCTACAAGTTAGCACTATTAAACCATAAGCATTACTTACTCTTATACTTTATACGATTACCATGTCCTCTATTGGTCCGTCTTAAATTCGGTTTCCCTATATTACTCTAGCATGTCCAAAGGTCAGTCAATGGTTTCCTCTCCAGTCCAGCTGGTGAATCTGGGAATTTTGAGGCAATGTTACAACTGTCTCATGTACACGGACAACCCTCTCCTCCTCCAAACAGGTTCAAATATATGTGAGAGATGCAACTATTTAGCCAAACTGGAGGCTGAGCTCTCATCTCAAAACTGGTGTAACCAGTCAGGAGGAGAAGGTAACCTCACACAACACAATTCCAGTAGCACATAGTCCCACCACATCAGCGAACCAAACACATAAATACACAAAAACATACTCGGAGGCTCTAAATAAAAATCTACCTAAGCAACAGAGACCTCCAAAGCAGACATCCAAGCAAACGCTACCTCAAAACAAAACACGCACAACACATAGCCCACAAAGTCAGTGTGCCAAGCAGCCACAGCCCTTAAGGCTGAATAACACACCTGATACTCTTGTAATAGGTGACTCTATTGTCAGACACACTGACGTCCCACTCACCAGGCTGAACAAGGAGAAGGTCACGGTGAGCTGTCTGTCGGGTGCTAGGATCCGCCACCTAACGCAAGCACTCGGGTCACTCCAAAGCAAATACAAATATGACTCAGTCATTGTACATGCTGGTGTGAATGACCTGAGACGTACCTCCCTGGACTACATGAAAAGAGATATAGAGGAGCTCTCTGATCATGTAGCCCAGGCTGGTATGACCCTGACCTTGAGCAGCATCTTACCCTCCCCTAGAATGATGCCACAGTACAAGGACAAAATGATCTATTTTAACAATTGGCTAAAATTTTGGTGTCATTCTAAGGGGATCCAGTGTCTGTCAGCCTGGGATGACATGCTCGACAAGCCACGTTGCTTTGCTAGGGATGGCTTGCACCTGTCACCATCGGGCTTTTGGATATTGGCAAAGGCTCTTGCCACCCCCATAGTGCCTTTTTTAGGCAAGGCTCAAAAGTCAAACCCACCCCCATAGACAGCACAAGGGACAAGAAACTAAGGGTAATGCTGCTTAACGCCAGAAGACTTAACCTCAAGATGCATGCACTCGAAGCTCTCCTCAGTATGGAGAACATCGATATCTGTGCAGTGACAGAAACCTGGTTCAAGGTTCCAGAGAGCACCCCAGCACTACCAGGCTATACCTCATATCATGCTTTTCGGCCCCAAAACCCGGACCGAACCACAAAAGGAGGGGGAGTTTCCATATTTATCAAGGATATCAACACCTCCAGGTTAGTGGCATTGCACGAAGTATTGGAGACCATCCATGTGCAACTAACAGTGGGCAATACTGCTTTTCAGTTTATAGTATCCTACAGACCACCCTCTCAAAGTCAGGAATCCCACTCTGCTTTCCTGAAAACATTGGAGAACATGAAGATCTCTCCGAACACCATTATATTGGGCAACTTCAACTACCCCAAACATTGACTGGGAGCACTACTCAAGCCCCAGCACCTTAGCCCAAAGGTTCCTGGAAATTATAAACTCAAATGCTATGGAACAACTAGTCACCACTCCCACAAGAGGGGACAACATACTAGACCTGATCATTACCAACATGGGGACTCTATGCTCCACACCAGAAGTATATCCATCATTGGTAAGATCAGGCCATAAATTAATTTCACTGGATGTCCACATCCCGACCCCACCCCCAGCCCAGAAAACCACAGTGAAAAACTTCTCAAAAGCGAACTTCTCACTTCTCAAAACCGAAGTGGAATCCTTCAAGGCCCCAGGGCCAGTGGAAACTATGGCCCAAACTGCAGAATCCTATATAAACGCATTCTGCGGACATCTCCAGGAATGCATGGATCATGCTATCCCAAACAAAACCAAGACCGAATCATCCAAAGGCAGGCTTCCAGTCTGGTGGACCCCTGCCATAAATAAACTGTACAACAGAAGGAGGAAGCTACTACATGATGGAGCAAAATCCCTAATAGGGAAGGCATCTCTGATCAGTACTAGCAAAAAATTACGATCCCTCATAAAATCCTCCAAGGCCAGCTTCGAGAGAAAAATTGCACAGGACACCAAAGACAATCATAAGGCTTTTTTCAGTTATGTTAGGAACCTGGGATGCAACTCCCAGACTTGTTCTGAGTTTATTCTAAACGACAAAAAATACACTGAACCCGCAGACATCGCCAATATCCTGGCAGACAGGTTCAGTGCAAACTTCTCCACCCCCTCCCCCCCAAAAGAGCAAGTATCTATACTGGCAGAGGGCTGCCTCCCAAACATCTCTGATGCTCAGGTGAAGGCTGCCCTCTCCAAAGCAAAAAACACTGCTTCCATGGGACCAGATGGCGTCCTACATGAACTCCAAGAGGAACTAATCCCTCAAATAAAACGGCTATACAATCTCAGCCTCACTACAGGATATGTGCCCACAGAATGGCGTACAGCAACAGTGGTCCCACTCCACAAAGGTGGAGCCTCTACGGACCCTGGAAACTATCGCCCCATAAGCCTGACTAGCTTAGTCTGCAAGGCTATGGAGAGGATCATCATGGAGCTCATAAACAAAGACATTGGGGACCTACAGACACTAGATCCTACCCAGTTCGGCTTTGTCAAGGGCAGATCCTGCCTTTTGAACCTGGTTGACGACTTCGAAACAGTCACCAAAGCCATAGATGAAGGGAAGGTAGTTCACACAGCCTATCTGGACCTTGCAAAGGCATTTGACATAATACCCCACTCGGGCATCATAGATAAGCTATCCAGCTTAAATATAAACCCCTATGTCACAAGATGGGTCGCAAACTGGCTCAAAGACAGAACCCACAGAGTGAGAGTTGCTGGAGCCATGTCAGACTCGAAACCGGTCACAAGTGGCGTCCCACAGGGTTCTGTCCTGGGACCACTCTTGTTCGGTATATACTTTTCCGAGGTACAGGCAAACGTGGGAGGACTATGGCTCACCAAGTTCGCAGACTACTGCAAACTGGGCGCCATAAGTAACTCTCCAGCTGACACAAACATCCTTCAGAAAGGTCTCAGAGACAGATAACTGGTGCCAGCGCCATGGATTAAAGCTAAATGCCAAAAAATGTATAGTCATACCCTTTGGCAAAAACAATGTGCCCACAAATTACCACATAGGCGGAAACCCATTAAGTACAGAGAAAGTTATTGGGGACCTTGGGGACTCAAGTTGATAGCAATCTCTCCTTTGAAAACCACATTGCCAAAGTGGTTAGAAAGACCTTCTACATAGCCCACCTCATCACGAAGGGTTTCACATCTAGATCAAGAGAGGTAATTGTGCCCCTTTATTCATCCCTCATCAGGCCCATCATAGAATACAATGCCCCTTTTGGGATGTACCTTACCAGACACCTGCAGCAATTAGACCCCAAAAGTATCTCACCAAGAGGATCAAGGGTCTCAAACAGATGCCATATGCTGCTCTGTTAAAAAAAACTCCAGCTCTACTCAGTTGCATACCGCCTACTTCGAGGTGATCTATGCCTGACATACAAAGCTATGTCAAATCCAGAATTAATGGACATGCTCCACCTCAGTAAATCTAAATCCCTTAGAGCCACACGCTCGAGGGACTTAACCTCAGCACAGAAATAAATAGAACTTGCTGGAGGGACAGGTTCATAACCCAGAGGCTCCCTTCGCTCTGGAATAGAATTCCAGTTCATGTGAGGCAGAGCACTTCACTGAATCTCTTCAAGAAGAATCTCGATAGGTGGATGGGGGATCGTAGGTTTGTCCCAGGGATTACTCCTGTGTCACTATTAGGCACAGTAAACTAAACCTTAAAAAGGGCACAGTATACTCAAATCAAGGGGTGACGTAAGCCATACAAAATTGGGCTAGGCTTATAATTGCCCCAGGGCAGATAGCCTAGTATGAAACTATGAACATGTCCAGATATCACTGTTTGTTTGGCACCATGGTTATGAGAATTATGATATTTTTTTTCCTATTTTGCTACATAACTTTGTCTGGGAACATGTCAACAGGTTAAGTAATACCTCATTTTGAAGACCGTGTTAGTAGTTACAGGATGGAAAAAGAACCATCTCTATGCTGGACAAATGTACAGATATCACATTTTGTTTAGGAATTCGGTTATGAGAATTATGGTATTTCATATTTGGTGAATAACTTTCTCAGGGAACATGTCAGCGTACTAAATAGTAGCTCATTTTGAAGACAGTATTAGTACTTGCAAGATATAAAAAGAACTGTATCTGTATGCCGTACACATGTCCAGATATCCCAGTTTGTTTGGGACCATGGTCATAAGAATTATGATCTTTTTTCATATTTTGCTAAATAACTTTATCAGGGAACATGTCAGGGTAAGTAATACTCCATTTTGAAAGCAATATTAGTAGTTACAGAATGGAAAAAGAACTGTCTGTACGCTGGACAAATGTACAGTTATCATATTCTGTTTAGGACTTTGGTTATGGAAATTATGATTTTTTTTACATATTTTGGTAGATAACTTTGCAATGAAGCATGTCAGTGCCCCAAGTAATACCTCCCTTGAAAGACGGTATTACTTCTTACAACATTGTAAAAGAACTGTCTCTGCTGTACACATGCACAGATGTCACGATTTGTCTTTTAGAATTATGAAAATTATACATTTGCAATATTTCTTATTCTTATGCACATATCTTTGCAAGGGAGCATGGTGATGACACAAATGCATCATTTTGATGCTGACATTCAGCCATAAAACTTGTACATGGATCTGTAGTCTTTTTTTAATTTCCCCAAGTCTTTTGGGTTTCTAATACCATGACAGGAGTGGACACCATTCCTAAGCCAAAGTACAATTAAAGTTCATGAAATTAGTATTGTTTCACTCTTTGATGTTAGCCAAAAGTGCTCTTCGCAGCACCCGCAATGTGCCCAGTAATGACAACTCCTGCAATTTGTACAGTGTTACATGAATTGGTAACGTATTTAGATACGATTGTAAATTCTTTTTTATAAGACCAGTTGCTCCTACTACTATTGGGACTGTCTGGGTATCTTTCTTCCATATGGCGCTCGTTTCTACCTGCAGATTCCAGTTATTTTATGACTTTGTGTCTTTCTGTACGGAAGACACTGTAGTCGCTAGGTGCGGCAATTTCAATGATCAGTGCTACTTTTATCTTTTCTTGGACCACTGTATCCAGTTGTCTAGCATCTATCTTTTGAACTGTTGGTATTGGGTGATCCCATGTGATATAAACTTAATTTTCTGTGATTCTTTGTGGCTCATGTTTCCATTGTTTTTCAGCCACTTCGATACCATAATGTTTGCACAATCTCCAGTGTAACAGTCTCGCCACATTATTATGCCTTTCAGTATACAGTCCCTCTGCCATTAGTGCGTCACAACCAGCAACAAGGTGTGACTGTTTCCAATTAGGTTTTACAAAACCTACATATGTCTGTAGTCAGTCTGTTACAGGTGATGAGATATTATGCTTTATTTATGTATTATGAGAATTATAATATTAACCATATTTCTGTGAATATCTCCATAACGGAGCATCACACAGTAATGGTTAAGGTATCATTTTAAAGCTGACATTCATACAAACTAATTTTTGTCCCAAAAAAGGTAAAATATAAGCCCAGTGTCAGCATTCCTTGGCAAATATTTAATAATGACTTGCATACACACTATCAACATTTACACTGTTGGAAAGGTCAGTGTCTGCTGAACAACTTTCCCATTTACATTTTAGTGTAGCTCTTATGGTTAGAGTTATGAACATTTGATGTTCTTCGTGCTTCACTATTGCAGTCATCACATTTGGGTTATCTGCTTGCAGGTAGCCCTCAGTCGGCCTGATTATCAAAGTCTTGGGTCCTGCGTCGGTTGCTGTCTTATCTTCCATGATGTCAGTTAGTCAGGGGTATAAAGCTGATGCCATTACATCAGTCTTTCTTGCCGTGCGGTGCCCGAAGCAGAAGCAGTTTGCAAGTGCCGGTCGGCCGACTCCTGAAATTTTCGTTTTCGAGTTTCAGATCCGAAGTCATCTAAGCCAGGTACACAGTTGGGGATCCTTTTTCTTGCTTGTCAGTAAAAGTTAACAATTGTATTTCTTGTGAAAAGCAAATACCTCATAAAGATTTTCATTCCTACTGCATTCCTTGCTTAGGCCCAGACTGTGTCGTACCTCGCTGTGTGTTTTGTGCCTTATTCAAACCTCGAACTATTAGTCATCTGTTCATTTTCGCATATTTTGGTACTCGGTTCAATTATCCAGAAATGGCTTTGGTAAGCTGCCCGACTACCGACATTCCGAAAAAACGCAAAGATAAAGACAGAGACAGACCACATAGGTCCAAAGCTGCCGACGCTGCTCCTAAGCTAGTCGACAGTTCGCCGGTACTCAGTGAGGCGCTTTTGCAGCCCCTGATACTCGCTACTTAAGATTCGCAGGCCTCTACTGAGACCCATTCGGAGTCTGGTATGCCGCAAGATGATGCTTCGACTGTGGAACCTGCGGATGTCTCTACCTTGGATGGGTCCGAAGCCACTGTGCAGGCACCGGCTTCTGAGGGTATATTCAGGCCTACTGACTTGCATATTAAACCAACGCCATCTTCTACAAGGCCTAAAACTCGATCCATGCCTAGAAAACAGACACCCAGACTGTATGGTCAGGACCATATGCCTAAACAAATAAGAATGGCTGAAGACCTTATTACTCTAATCAGGGGAAGCCACCCTTCTCCCTCTGAGACCTAGGACTGATTTTCCTTCGGATTCTTCTGATCGGGATTCTGAAATTTGTTTTCTCTGATGACCAGGAGTTGCCCTTTTCTACCTGTGAGGATTCTGATGCAGAGGACTCCATTCCCTCTGCTTCCCCTCCAGAGGATTTCTCTTTTGGTGAAACCTTGCATACTCTTAGGGAGCATTTCCGCTGGGAAAGCCAGGATTACTCCGACTCCAAAAATAGGATTAGGGAATTCTTACTCTTTAACACAGGCCTTTAGCTGTCCCTCCTTTACTGGACATTGTAGATGATGCCTTCTCGGAATCTAGCCTGGCCCCTAACTCTTTACCTTCAGATCCCAGAAAACCTGACCGGTATTACAGGCTACCTGACTCTCACAAGTTCCTCTTCAAGAATCCTACTGCGGATCCTGAGATCATTTCACAGGAACTCAAAGGCATTAAGGCTACTATTGCCAAAAACCCTACCCCCTCTGACAGAGATTCCAGGGTGCTGGGTAGATGGGGTAGGAAGGTATACACTTCTGCTTTGGCCATTAGGGCCTTAAACTGCCAATTTCATATGTTAAAGTATCAGCAGCATATTATTGGATTGCTTAAACAGAAAATGATGTTTCCTGACTGTGCTGAAAAAGATTTACAGTATTTAATGCATTTTCTTGAGCAGGTTGGAAAACATACTTTGCAATATGGTTTTGATTCATTGGAGACATCTTGCAGGGCTGCTGTCAGAGTCTGTACTTAGAAGGCATGCTCGGCTTAAGGAGCAATCTTTACCAGATCATGTTAAAGCTAAATTACTGAGTGCTCTCTTAAACCAAGACCGCCTGTTTGGCAACAAAGCAGTAGTAGTACTTAAGATGGAGGAAAAAGCTAAATCTATGCAAACTGTTAAAGATTTCCTGCAAGTTCGGCCTCCCAGATTTAGTAGGCATTGGCCTTCTTAAGAATTGGTCCATCCAAACCCAGACCCAGCAGAACACCCAGGCTTCAGTCCCAGGGTACTCACAGGCCTAAGCAGTGGGGGGCTTCCACTGCAAAGCTGGGAGTAGTAAGACACCCCCCTATGGTAAACTGTCACAATGACTTAACTTTAAACCTTGCAAGCCCTGCTCAACTGACTGTTCTTTTAGGGTGAAAGATTGCCCTGCATGCAAAAAACTGGGAACTCATTACCCAAGACAAATGGGTTTTAAATATAGTTTCCCAAGGATACAGACTCCACTTCCACTCCTTACCAACCCCAAACGGTTGTCCAGAACTACCCCCAAATCAGTGGGCAGAGGCTCAAAAGCAAGTTCTCTTTTCTAAGCATCAGGGCTATTCAGCCTGTCCCAGAAGAAGAATGGGGACAAGGCTTCTACTCAAGACTTTTCCTGGTACCCAGAAAAGACGACTCCTGGCGTCCTATCCTGGACCTGTCTTTCTTAAACACTTTTTTGGAAATCCCAAAGTTCAAATGTTAACTCTGCATCAGCTGCTTTCCATGCTAGGCAAAAATGCCTGGTTGGCAACAGTGGATTTAAAGGAAGCTTACCTCCACATCCCAATAAGGGAATCTTGCAGAAGATACCTACGTTTCAGAGCACTCTGCACTGCCCTTTGGCTTATCTACTGCACCCAGGGTATTCACAAAATGCCTAACTCCAGTCATTGCATTTTGCAGGCAACGAAATATTCAGATATACTCATACCTGGATGATTGTCTAATTCAGGCAGAAAGCCAGGACATACTATTAAATCATCTGGCATTTGTGAGGAAATTACTAACTTCTCTGGGGTACACTATAAACGAAAAGAAATCACATCTAGTACCCTGCCAACAAATTGTATTCCTGGGAGCAAGCTTGAATACAACTTCCCAGATGGTCTACCTCACGCCATAGAAATAAGTTCATTTGAGAGCCTACTTCAAACTACTGACCACAAAGACCCAGCTATCTGCAAGGAAAATACTGCAAGCCCTGGGTTTCATGGCCTCTTGCATTCTACAAATTCCATATGCAAGACTGCATGTGAGGAAACTACAATGGTATCTAAAAAGCCTATGGTGTCAACATTCTTAGGACCTAGAATCAATTGAATCCTATCATACCTTGTCTAAAGATAGAGTTCCTTTGGTGGGCAGAGGCCTGCCACCAAAACAAGGGACTGCCATTCACTCTACCCCCTGCCACACAAACCCTAACAACAGACGCTTTAAACTATGCATGGGGGGCTCACTTGGCAGGGCAGTGCATTCGGGGCAAATGGAACCAGAGTCAAATGCACCTGCATATCAGTCAAAAAGAAATGTTAGCTGTACAGAATGCTCTTAGCCTACAAGGGCCACATTCTTCCAGGACAATTATTGGTAAAGACTGACAACACGGTTATGTGGTACATAAACAAGCAGGGGGGGAGCCCACTCATACCCTCTCTGCAGACTAGCCATGGCTCTGTGGAATGCAGCCTTGAGCTACCAAGTGCAACTACAAGCTTAATTCCTGCAAGGCAAGCTAAATACACTGGCAGACGAGCTAAGCAGAAATCTCATGGACCCACGAGTGGAAACTGGAACCAAAGATATTCAACATGTTGAGAAACAAATGGGAGAGCCCAGAGATGGACCTGTTTGTCTCCCCTCAGAACTACCAATTGGACAAATTCTGCACAGGGACTCCCCACAGACGAGCTTGGAAAGTGAATGCCCTGTCCTTCACCTGGAAAATAAAACATCGGTTTATGCCTTTCCCCCCTCTGCCTGTCCTCTCCAAAGTGCTACTAAAGATCAAACCGGACAAACCAAGGACAATACTGATTGCACCACACTGGTACCACCTCTTGTGCAGTGTCACTGCTGAAACCATGTCACCTGCCTCAGACCCCTGCCCTGCTGTCCCAGCAGGAGGGCCAGATTCTGTACCCACAGCTTCAAACCCTGAACCTTGCAGCATGGCTAATTACCTGATCTATCCGTTACCGTCCCTCAGTAAGCAAGTGATGGATGTCATTCTGGAGGCAAGGATGCCTAGTACTAGAAAATCCTATGCTGAAAAATGGAAAATATTCTGTTCCTGGAGCCAAACTCAGGGGATGGGCACAACAGTACCCAATTTACCTCATATTCTTCAGTACTTTACTGAGATGCTTCACAAGGGCATTTCCTTTTCTTCCATCAAAATTCATGCCTCTGCCATTTCAGCACATTATAATACAGAGCCACCCCTCTTCTCTCATCCACTGCTGAAGCAATTCCTCAGAAGGGCCAAAAACCTAAGACCACCCAGGGGAGCCTCTACTCCATCTTGGGACCTTAACTTTGTATTGGAAAAGCTCACTCTGCCTCCCTTTAAGCCAACTGCAAATGCAGAGTTGAAATTCCTTTCCTAGCCATCACTTCAGCAAGGAGGGTGTCTGAATTACAGGCCCTCATGGCAGTGGAGCCTTTCATCATCTTTCATGCGGACAGGGTGTCCCTCAGGACCAACCCTTCCTTTATGCCCAAGGTGGTGTCCAGTGTGGCCCTTAATCAGTCCATTCATTTGCCAACCTTTTTTTCTAATCCACAGAACAAAAGAGAATGAATACTGCACTCCTTGGATGTGCACAGACAACTTAGATTTTACTTGGACAGGACTAAGCCTCTCAGGAAATCTGAACAGCTTCTGGTTGCATTTCCTGCAGGGGCAGAGGGGAAGGCCATTTCAAAGCAAACCATTTCTAAGTGGATAGGCCATTGCATTAATTTCTGCTGTAAGCACCATGGAAAACCTTACCCCACAGGGGATAAGACCTCATTCCACCAGGGCTGCATCTACCTCTACAGCCTTTCTCAGAGGTGTCCCCACCAGGGACATCCTAGAAGCTGCTACCTGGAATTCTGTACATACCTTCACCAAGCATTACCACTTGCCAATTTTCTCTAAATCCAGAGCTGGCTTTGCTACTGTAGTCTTGCAGGGCTTTATAGCTGGTCCTAATGCTGTCTAATTTCCTTCTCCCATCCTTAGCTTTGGGAATTTACCCAAATGTGATGACTACAACAGTGAAGCTCGAAGAACATAGTACAGTTGTGTACACTTACCATAAATGTAGATGTTCAAGTGTATTCACTGTTGCAGTCCTGGTTACCCTCCCTCCAGCCCCCTGACTTCTATTGACTATACCTCTATTCTTGTTTACTATGTTTAAAGCTTTCTGGTGTATTTGCATTTTGTTGGAGATGTAACCTTGTATATAATTGCTTCCCATTATGGGGGCACCTGACATCTGGGGCAAGAAAAACTGATGTAATGGCATCGGCTGCATGCTTTATACCCCTGACTACCTGACGTCATGGAAGATGAGATAGCAGCCGACACAGGACCCAAGACTTTGATAATCAGGCTGACTGAGGGCTACCTGCAACCAAATAACCCAAATGTGATGACTGCAACAATGAATACAACATCTACATTTATGGTAAGTGTACACAACTGTACTTTTTCTGCATGGTATTACAAATGGATTATCTGAAAATAAGCACAGGGTGCACTGTTCCTGTAGTGGATGTAAGCAGGCAGCATTTTCTGAGCTGTTCTTGAGTGAATGAGTTAGACTCGAGCTAGATTTTCAAGTGACTCTAGGAAATCGTCACTTGAGAAAAATGGAGCTGTCTGAAAATGTCAACCAGTACCCTGTCTTGAGAATCCTTCTGTATTAATATTGCTGAAATCTGGACTGGCTAATGCAGGGGGTCCTCCCAAAGCCTCTCCAAGATTCTGTAATGCCTGCTGACAATCTGTGGTCCACACCACCTTATCAGGTTTGTTTTTTTTCCCTGTTGGGTCATCAAGGGATGCAGCTGTTGTGTTATAGTTGGGCACAAATTTCGTATAGTACCCCTTTGTCCCTAGGAAAGCCCTCACCTCATTTTTGATAACGGGGACAGGCCATGCCTTAAGAGCTTCCACTTTGGCAGATTCTGGCCTATTCTTTCCACTCTCTAGTCTGTGTCCTAGGTAGGAGACCTCCGCCATTCCCACTTGACACTTACTAGGCTTAATGGTCAACCCTGCCCTTTTAATATACCTAAAACTTCCCTGACACTTTGAAGGTGCTCTTGCCAGGAATGCTGTAAAGGGCAATATTGTTCAAATAAGCGAGAAAATAATTTCTTGCTCCTACTAAGAAATTATTTACTAACCTCTGGAAGGATGCTGGTGCATTCGTAATCCCAAAAGGCATCCTTGTAAACTCCATGTAATCCAAAAGGTGTTACAACAGCTGAATTCTCTCTAGCAATTGGAGTCAAGTGCACCTGCCCATATCCCTTGGTCAGATACTGCCCCCACCTAGCTGTTCTAAAGCTTCATCTGTTCTAGGCATGAGGTGCGCATCTGAGTCTATATCTGATTAACTTTCTTTTAGTCTAAGCAGAATCTTATACTGCATCTTTCTTCGGTACCAGTACTACTGGAGAAACCCAGGGACTACAGGACTCCTGGGTAACTCCAAGCTCCAACATCACTTAGTTCTTCCTTCAAAGTCTTTCTTGCTCAGGTACCCTATAGGAAGCTTAATAGGCCTTTGGGGTCCTGTATTCACATAGTACTGCACTAGGTTAGCACACCTAACTTTTTTACTCTGTACTTTATTAACATGTGTATTGTATTGTATTTGTTGTACTAATCTTTGTGGAGTTTTTCTCCCCAGGCCTCCGCTGAAAATGGGATGCATGCCCAGTAGGACTTTCCCGGTAAACAAATGTAAAATAAGTAAATAAATACACCCAGGTTTCCCAGTAAACACGTGCCCAAATTCCTGTGCACTGATCATTTTCCTTTAACCTGAATAGGGGATAGCTGCTGAGATATTGCTACCTCTTCCACTTATGTCAGTCTGAGCCTCACTGAGAAGATCAGTCAGCAGATCTCCCTCAGACGACTCCTGCCATCCACTGTGAATATCCAGCACCAGGACCTTCCTATCATAAGGTCTCATTATGTGAACATAATACAGCTTATGTCCCTGCCTCCTGCCTACTAAGTTTACCATGTAGTTAACATTACCAACTTTTGCCATCCCAGGCTAATAAAAGTAATGCATAATGTGCCTCTTGGTACACCGTATGACCTTCAAAAGAAATGTGATGGGCTGTGGCTAGAAGTGCCAGACGGTAACCTCTGGGCACTACTGATTGCTGAATTACCTCACCCTCTAGCCGTCCATCAGGGGTCCAGTCTTTGTTTAGTACCCCTTTTGTTGTCAACAAAAGGAATGTCAGGCTGTGACTACAGGTGCTACTGGGTAGGCTGTGGGCTCTACCAACTCCTGTATTCTTTTACCTTCTAGCCCTCCCACAGGGGTCCACTCTGTACAGTAACCCTTTATCTGCAAAAGGAATGTCATGGCCTGTGGCTAGAAGTGCCAGATGGTAGGCTCTGGGCTCTACCAACTGCCTTATTTACCTCCCCATCTAGCCTTCCCTCAGGGATCCACACTCAGTTGCAGCATACAGACTCCCCTTTTTCTTGAGCATCAGGTGCCTCCTTAGCTGCTTCTTTCAAGCCTTGTAGTGTCTGAACGCTGTTCCTGTCTCAATTCTACTTTTGTGACCCCTCTTAGCTTCCCTTCAACAGGAAGCCCAGTATCATGTGTCAGCGGTGCCTCACTGTCAGCCTGGTTACCACCACTCGCCTCTGTCATTGCTGCTACCATGTCCATGGGAGCACAGTTGCCTATCAGCAGCTGTAGTTCACCTTCAAGCTCACTGCCACAAGGTATCTCCCTCCCTGAAGTAACCACATCACCAGCCCCAGCTTCAGGAATGATATCTGTCTGGGTCTCCCCCAGGCTACCAGACCTACGTGCCTGTCTCCAAGCTTGACTGCATGTCACTGCATGCATAGAAGGTACTACACTATCAAAATCATTCCCTATTAAGACGTTTGCAGGGATATCGTCAAACACACCTACATTCATGTTCCCTTTTCCACCCTCCCAGTCAAGATGAACTCTGGCCAAAGGTATATGTAATGGGGTCCCACCCGAAGCTCTGACTGGTATGGACTGCCCAAGCAAGTACTGCGCCTCTTTAACCACTGTAGGCTTCACAATGGTTATATCAGAAGCCATGTCTATCTTAGCAGTGGTCCGTCTTCTATCCACTAAGATAAAATACAAATTTTAGTGATAATTTGGCACCTCTGTTGTTCTAGACAACTTTAGTGATATCCTGTCATTCCCACTTGCTTGATTCCCTCACCTTTTGTTTCTTGCCTTGCTTCAATGAATACTTGTATGCTACATGGTCCCTCTGGTTACATTTGAAACATCTAATCCCTGATCCTGACCATGTGCTTGATCTAGTAGCTTCCCATATTACTGGTGAACTCTGTTGAAGTGGTTTAGGCTGCCCCCTCCATGGGTTCCCTTACGTGCATGTGCAGCAATATCCCTTTCTCATGCAGTGGTGTCCTACTTGCTGAGTAGAGTACCCTTTTCTCCCCAGCAGAGTTACACTGTCAGTCTGCCAGCCAGATGCTCATGTCTTCAAGCAAAGCTTGTTCCCTCACCAGAAAGTCTGCAAGTCCTTCAGAAGTGGTGACCTTGACACCCTCTCACCCACCTGTCAAAGTATGTACTTAAGTCAGCAATGTAATCACATACACTTTCATCTGCCTTGCTTCTCTGTTCATGAAACTGTTTTCTATACATTTCAGGAGTTAATTTAAAACATTCCAGTAAGTGTTGTTTTACACAATCATAATTCAAACCGTCACTATCAGATAGTGAAAAACCACAAACCAGTGACCACCAAAATTCTTTTATAACTCCTGACTTCTCGGCTGCAAGCCTTCAAGGAAGATAAAAACATGAGGAATTTCCCATGTATATGTATATATTGTAACTCATTAATCAATAAAACAATTAAAGCCTACTAAGACCCTTTAAAGCAGCAGAGTAACATTTCAGAGCATAATTTACAAATTGAACTCTGAATTCATGCCTTTGGGGCTTAGTGTCAAACTTAAGACTTGTTTTTCATACAAAAATCCAAGGGAACCTTATCGATTCTTTCTAAAACTGTGCCCTGCAACCTATTGCAGAACGTTGATGATCATTCTGAAAATGCACCGCTACTGAACTAGAGTCTTTAACATTAATTATGTCTCTGATATGTTCCAACAGTCAAAGCTCTCTTTGTCCAATGTAAAACTTGCCACAAGGGCACTTCAAGGCATAAATAATGCCTCATGTACATTTAAAACTACCTTTAACATTACATTTCCTTCCATTAATATATTCAAAACTATTTTTAACATATTTACAAGCTTTGCACTTTCCACATACCTGAGTACCTATATAGGGAATAATCAAGTCTAAATTGACTGGGGGCATGATGAATTTACCTCTAACAAACATATTTTTCAAACTTCTCCCCACCCTATAAGACACTTTAAGCTGCTTGGGGAGCCATGGATACATTTCTTTTTTAGATTGTAAATAATTCCAGTAATATTTTACTAAATTAATCACAATATCACTAAAACCGCTATACACAGTTGTAAAAAATGTGTGTGTGTATATATATATATATATATATATATATATATATATATATATATATATAGATATAGATAGATATATATAGATATAGATAGATATAGATAGATATAGATAGATATAGATATGTAGATATATATACACATATACATTTCAGAATTTACTAAATTATATTCATGTTTATATGACTTAACTGAATTCCCACTCCACTTAGTATTGGCTTTAGACACTGCTTTACAGATGGTCTGTTTACTATATCCTCTACATTGAAACATATTACTAGTTTTCATAATTTCCTCCTTTAATTCAGATTCAGTATTACATAATCTATGTATCTGTATTAGCTCAGCATAAGGTAAAGCATCTTTTGTGTGTGGTGGATGACAACTCATAGCTTTTAAATAATAAATATTCCCCTCAAATTTTCTGTGTACTCGAGTATGTAATCCAACATGACTAGAAATATCCAAATCCACATCTAAAAAAGAAACAATTTTACCCTTCTGTATCCAGTCAAATTTCTACTCTCATCTATTTATTTGTAGGCTGTCAATAAAATTATCCATTTTTAATCGGTATCAGATAGTTTAGCAATTGCATTAACAGCTCTGCCATGTAGTAGAAGGGGTCAGGAACTGTACCCAGAGCCCACATTATACTGTTTACATACCTTCTCAAATATATAAATAAAACTGTCAGTCATCCCCCTCGCTGTACTAAGGAAAAACTTTACTGACCTTGAAGGCTTCTGAGGTTCAGTCATTCCCTTCCCCATTACCTGCATGACCCTGTCGAAGGGTTAGAAGCTCCTTTTGGCTTGTCTCTGCTTCTCATTCTCTTCAGCTTCCATCTCAGTTGCTTGGTCTCCATCTCCTTTTCCCAGCTGCAAATGCTCAGTTTCCATTTCAAATGGACACTTTCTCTAATCTGTTTCTAAAAGTTTGGCTTACAGTTCAAACAATCGCTCTCTCCCCTCAGCCTACAGTTCGAGTCTGTTAACGCCAGACAGATTTTTAAGTCCTCTGAAGAAAAGGTGCACCTTGTCTCAGAAGGCTGCTTATCCCCAATGCCAAACTGGATATCCTCCGAGCTGCTGGTCTGCTCTGCTACAACGAAAGCTGAGATCATGGCTTCCGTAGTCAGATTGGCATGCATCAGTTCTTTGGCTTTCCACACCTTGGCCACCTGGTTTCGGGTCAGCTTGCTGTAATCCTCTGCTGACATTTTTGCCTGCTGTCCCTGACTAAACTGACTCAAAAATAATTAGAGCTGTTGTGAAATGAACCCTCTGCATGTTTACCTTGTGCCTGTTGAGAGTGTGCACTTCAGTGACAACTACCCACAGGCTACTGAAGCTCAATTAAAATATCCCACAGCTCTGACACCTGTTAGTGATGTGACGACTCCTTACTTAAACCCGAGGCAGTAACTTAGAGCTTTAGTCCTCACCACGGTCTCCGGTAAGGGAGTGTCACAAAGCAGGGATAGAACATACAATTTCCCCTGAGAGTACACCAGGAACAGGCTCTAAACCTGAGAATAGACTATGCTTCACTCCAAGTCCCCAAATGAATTTTCGCACTAACATTGTAGAGCACTGTGTCCTGGTTCTTGGTATTTGACACAGTCGCTCTTAAATATTTTGCTCTTAAATATTTGATCCGATATTGTCAATTTTTCATCTTCTCCTCACATGTGGGTTCAGATCTGAGCCTACTGATCCGACTTGGTCATTAACAAGCTTGTGGCAACCAAAAAACTCTTGGGTATCCCCCTTACCCACAATGCCTCTGTCCTATTACCCCAGATCTTGTTTGCCGCTTTGTGAAGACGTGGTTGTTCCAATAGTTCTTGGGTTAGGTTGTAATTTTTTTCTTCAAATTACTTTAAATTTTTAAATATCTTACTAGATTTTTAAAATGTACTCTTGTCTGTCCATTTTTTATCTGTTGCTCTGTTCTACTATTCCATTGCTACTATTTTTGTCTTGCCTTTACTTCCTCCCCGCCAGTAACAGTTTACCTGATGATGTTAATCTTCTTCCCATTCATCACTGATGGTTTCGGTCTTGATCCCTCGGAACTGTTTCTGCCTAATACCAAGCTCGCTTACACCTAAAACTCTTGAGCTAAGCTGCTACCCACAATGCCCTTCTCCCTGTTACCTCCGATCTCGTTTGCTGCATAGCCATATAGCAGCATTTCACCGAGCTGTCAAGCTATGTGTTGTATTTTATTGATAATTGTGCATTTTTTTTACTTTTTTTCCCTAATCTCACTCCTTTACCTTTATTTTATCTAACTAGCTCTACCCACTGGGTATTTCTTATACCATCGTTGGTATACCCTCTCTTTACCCTTGTGGTATCGCTTGATACTATCATTGGTATCTTCTTTCTATTTCTTCTTCCTTCTTTCTTTTTAGGTATTAGTGTGTGTATTTTGTGTGTGTATGGAAATGTCTGACAAAAAAGGGACATCGGGATTTAAACATTGCACCTCTTGCAATGGTAAACTCCCTAACAGTGACTCGCACGACGACTGTGTTTGTCTGCAGGTTTCTCACTTCTGTGTTAAACCTCCTTGCCAGATTTGTCAAAGTTTTAGTCAGCGGACGCTGAATGAAAGGAAAAACTGATTTTGAAAGGCTTTTTAGTTTCTCCTTTCTCAGAGGCCTCAACCCCTGCAGTGAAGGACAAGAAACATCCTCATTCAGATCCTTCTTCACCAGCTGGTGATAAGGGCAAGTCCCACAAACATAAGGCCCACAAATCTTCAGTGGAGCATAGGATTTGCTTCATTTGCTCCGACTACTGCTTCTGTTCCGAGCTCTGCTCCAGTTGCCACATTGACCAAAGTCATGGACATTACAGGATTTTCGACGTCTGTGCCACCTTTGGCACCGACCCTGCCTTCTGTGTCAGCTACGGCTCAGACTTTACCTTCGACAACAGCTACAGCACCGACTTCACTTTTTACCGCACCGAAAGCTGTTTCGACCCACACAATTCCTTTAGAATCGATAACTTCGACTCAGAGTGCCAGAGTCCTTTCTCTACTCCACTGATTCCTTTACTACCTGTCTCCAAATTAGAGACTATGGTGCCACTAGATCAAACACCACGGACCCGAAACTCACCTTCATTGGATCTGTTCCTAGGTTAGACGTACAGCCCCTTTCTGGACCGACCTGACTCCCCTTCAGGCATGTCCACGGGGTCCACCAGGAGTCTTTCCGAATTCGATGTTGTGCGCCTGTTGGATCAGCTGTTGACAGCCAGAGGGATAACAAATGTTCCTAAAACTCGCCCACCTTTGGGGTTTGGGTCTCTCTCTCCCAGGATTCCAACCTATACTCCTCGTTTGGATCAGTCTATTCCGAAGCCCATTGCTCCTATGTCCTTTGCGGAAACTTGTTCCTCGGCGCTGACAATGAATCTCACTGAGGCTTCGAGGCCACCGCTTCGGGTTTTGGTTCCATCTGAATCCACCCTTCCTCAAACTCTTGATTTGGGGGCAGAGTCCTTGGTCCTGAGCATAGTTCCAAGTGTTTTATCGGTTCCATCCTTGGATCCAGGGATAATGTCTGCCCTAATCTTGCTTGAGGCTCCATCCCCGGGAGCGGGTCCGACAGAGCAGGGTGTGACCGCGGTTCCGAGGTTGTCCTTCTGTGTTCCGGGCTCCCATTCCTCTTCGGGCAGGCCTGCTTTCCGAGTGATTGAGAGGGTGCTTGCTTCAGGAAGTACTCCGACGTCTGAACTTCACCCTGCTCCCTCAGAGCTACAGCTACCACGGGCCACCTCCTCAGGACACCGAGAGCAGAAGCCTCAGGAAACCCCAGATCAGGGTACCCATCCTTCCAACACTCTAGTCATAGGTGACTCTATAGTCAGGCAGACTGATGTTCCACTCACCAGGCTAAATAAGGAGAAAGTTACTGTCAGCTGCCTGTCGGGTGCCAGGATCCGCCACATAAAGCATGCACTCAGGTCACTCCACAACAAGTACAAATATGACTGTCATTGTCCATGTTGGTGTGAATGACCCGAGATGTACCTCCTTGGACTACATGAAAAGGGACATGGAGGAGCTGTCCGATCTTGTAGCCCAGGCAGGTATGACCCTAGCCCTGAGTAGCATCCTGCCATCACCCAGAATGATAACACAGTACAAGGACAAAGTGATTGACTTCAACAATTGGCTAAGCTTCTGGTGTCATTCTAAGGGGATCCAGTATCTGTCTGCCTGGGATGACATGATCGACAAGCCACAATGCTTTGCCAGAGATGGCCTGCACCTGTCGCCCCTGGGATTCCGGATACTGGCTAAGGCTCTAGCCACACCTATAGTGCCTTTTTTAGGCAAGGTTCAAATGACAAATTCACCACCCTAACAGGTATAGGCAAGAAGAATCTGAGGGTATTGCTACTCAATGCTAGAATTCTAAACCTCAAAGTGCACTCTCTCGAGGCACTCCTTAAAATGGAGAACATCGACATCTGTGCAGTGACAGAGACCTGGTTCAAGGCTCCAGAGTACCCCTGCATTACCAGGCTATAATTCATACCACACCTTTCGGCCACCTAACCTGGACCGAAACACTAAAGGCGGAGGCATGTCCATATTCATTAAGGATATCCACACCTCCAGGCTAGTTGCTCAGCATAATGCATCCGAGATTATCCAAGTGCAGCTAACTCTGGGCAAGACCGCAATCCAAATTGTAGCTTGCTACAGATCCCCCACCATGCCCCAGGATTCCCACTCCTCATTTCTTAATGCACTGGAAAATATTAGGGTACAACCTGACACCCTAATAATGGGTGATTTCAACTACCCTACCATTAACTGGGAAAACTGTTCATGTACCAACTCTTGTGGTCAACGTTTTCTGGAATTCATAAATTCCAATGCCATGGATCAATGTATCCACACCCCCACCAGGGGCAGCAATATCCTAGACCTGGTTATTACCAACATGGGCAACCGGTGCTCCACACCAGAGGTCAATTCCTCATTGGTCATATCCGACCATAAGCTAATCACCCTAGACATCCACATCCCTCCCCCACCCCTCATTAGGGAAACCACAGTAAAAAATTTCTCCAAAGCCAACTTCATGCTTCTTAAGACAGAAGTGGCAAACTTCACGACACCCATGCTGACGGACAATAGAGGTATGACTACTGAATCCTACTCAAATGCACTTTATAAGCACTTACATGAGTGTATGGATCGTGCAATCCCTAACAGAACCAAGATGCTATCCTCCAAAAAAAAATAAAGGAAGCCAATCTGGTGGTCCCCTGCCATAAACAAACTCTACAACAGAAGAAAGAAACTGTTGCAAAAAAGAGTAAAATCCCATGATTGCAGAAACTCCCTGGTCAGCTTCAGTAAGAAGCTGAGATCCCTCATAAAATCCTCCAAAGCTAGTTATGAAAACAAAATCGCCACTGACTCTAAAGACAACCACAAAGCATTTTATAGCTATGTCAAGAATCTCAATGGCAACACTCAGATCTGCTCTGAGTTATAGCACAATGGCACTAAATATACAGAACCAATGGATATTGCCAACGTCCTGGCAGATAGGTTCAGTGATAACTTTACCCTTCTGTCATCCCCTAAAGGGCTCATCTTTATACCAGAAGAATGCAAAGTTCCTGTAATCACGGCTGCACAGGTAAAAAAACACACTATCCAAAGCCAAGAACACAGCATCCATGGCACCTGACGACATCTCAGGCTGTGTTCTACATGAACTACAGAACGAACTGGCACCCCACCTAAGTACCATGTTCAATCATAGCCTCACCTCAGGCTATGTGCCCACTGAATGGCTCACAGCGACAGTTATCCCACTCCACAAAGGGGGAGCCACCACAGACCCCAGAAATTACCGCTCCATTAGCCTAACGAGCCTGGTCTGCAAGGCTATGGAGCGTATCATCATGGAACTTATAAACAATGACATTGATAATCTCCAAACTCAGGACCCCACCCAGTTCAGGTTTGTAAAAGGCAGATCATGTCTCCTAAACCTGATAGACTTCTTTGAAGCAGTCACCAAAGCCATAGATGAGGGTAAGGTGGTTCACACAGCCTATCTAGATCTCGCCAAGGCTTTTGACACCATCCCCCACTCTGGAATTATAGATAAACTCACTAAACTAGGTATAAATCCCTATGTCACAAGATGGGTTGCCAACTGGCTCACTGACAGAACCCACACTGTGAAAGTAGCAGACTCCAAATCCAGCTTCAAACCAGTGACAAGTGGAGTACCACAGGGTTCAGTCCTGGGTCCTCTCCTGTTTGGTATCTACTTCTCTGAAGTACATGCCAACACAGAAGGTCTTTGGCTAACTAAGTTCGCAGATGACTGCAAACTAGGAGCCATAATCAAAACTCCAAAAGATGTGGACATCCTACAAAAAGGCCTTGCTGAGACAGATGCCTGGTGTCAAAGCCATGGCCTCAAGCTCAATGCCAAAAAGTGCATTGTCATTCCTTTTGGTAAAAACTCAGTACCCATGAACTACCACATAGGTGGTAGTCTACTTAACACCGAAAGTGTGATAAGAGACCTTGGGACACAGGTGGACAGTAGTCTCTCCTTTGATAATCACATCGCCACAGTAGTCAGGAAATCCTATGTGGCAACCATCACAAAAGGTTTCTCATCCAGGAAAAAAGAGGTCATTGTTCCTCTCTACTCGTCACTCATTAGACCCATTGTAGAGTACAATGCCTCTTTTGGTGTGTACCTCACACGACATCTACAACAACTGGAAAGGCCACAGAATTACCTCACAAAGAGGATTACCGGCCTCAAAGAGATGCCCTATGCAGACCATCTCAAAAAACTGCAGCTTTACTCCGTTGCATATCGCCTACTCAGAGGCGATCTCTGCCTAACACACAAAGCTCTGTCAAACCAGAGCTTTTAGACATGCTCCACTTAAAGAAATCCCAATCCCTACGAGCTACACGCTCTAGGGACCTAAACCTCGTCACCACAATAAACAGAACATGCTGGAGGGGGGATAGATTCCTGTCCCAGAGACTTCCCATACTCTGGAACAAACTTACCTATATATCAAACAAAGCTCCTCATTAGCACTGTTCAAGAATAATCTTGATGATTGGATGGGAGATGGGAAATTCACCCCGGGGATCACTTCTGTGGCTCTGCTCGACAGTGGCACAGGAAAATAATTTTCTTGGGTGTCGAAAGCCAGGGTACCTTTGGCTAGGCTTATATAGGCCCTAGGGCCAATAGCCTAGTGCCTACCTATGAACCTATATACTCTTATCTGTTGCTCTGTTCCACTAGTTGATTGCTACTGTTTTTGTCCTCCCCTTCCTTCCCGCTTGTAACTGTTTTTTCAGAGGTTACTTTCTCCCCTTTTACCTTTGAGATATTTCTTCCATACTATTGTTAGTAGGGTTTTCCTTTCCCTCTTTCTGTTTTAAAACCAAAAAAAAGAAAAACCTTCCTTTATCCTTTTTCTAGAATGACAGTTTTGTGTGCGTGCACATTGTACCTCTTCTCCTGTATTATGGCAGAGAAACAAGAGAAACCAGCAGACTTTAATAAATGCACCAAGTGCAGGCATAAGATCCTGTTCAGTGACTCGCACTGCATGTGTACTGTCTTGGGCCTTCGTATTTGCAAGAGGACTGTGCCATATGTCACTCCTTCAAAAACAGAGCTTTAATAGAAGGAATAGAATTGTAAGACCGATGTTGCCTTCATCCTTTGATGAAGCTGTTTCTGGAGCAACTTCTTCCCCTAAAACTAAATCCGTTTTATCAAATATTGCTTTGTCCTTGCCCTCCAAATCTTCAGACAAGGCCACAAAAAAGACCTTTATCTACACAGACTGATATTTCGGAGCTGAAATCCAAGAAATCAAAGCCTTCCTCCTCTGGAGAGTCTTTGACCCAATCTGAACCAGCCGCTATTTCATTGGATTTGGCTTCTTTGGCTCCGACCTCATCTGACAAGGATGAGTCTGATCCTTTGGGGTTGGATCTGTCATTTCAACCTTTCAAGCCAAGCTTGACCTTGCCAAGAACACTGTACTCTCCATCATGCGACCCAGTACCTTCAAGGGTACCATCCCCCTTTCTGTTGAGGCCGAGATCCCCTTCTGCCATCTCCTCCTGTTCTACCAAGAGTATTTCAGAAGTCGTGGAACGGATGGTGCAAAAGAACTTGTGGGCACAGGGTATCACAAGGCCCCCTTTGACCTCAGCCCTTTCACCTCAAGGACTACCCAAACCGTCCTCTTCCCCCCCTCCTCTGGCTTCAGGACAAGTTTCAGAGCCCACAGATCCGATATGTTCAGTGCCTTTGAGTTGTGATTTAGGACGCTATCTTTCTCGGATCAAACTTCAGCTTGGCGCTTATTGGCCTTTTCAGAGACGAAGTGAGCTTCATGAACCTCTAATCCAGTCAACCCTCGGATTGTCGGAGCAGTTGATCGCCCTTTGGGATTCGGCAAAAGTGAGCTCATCTCCGGCTTCCACCTTTGGTGAACTGTCTTCTGGACTGGGGAGGTCTCATGTCCCAAAAGCATGGTTTCTCAGGTCTGGTGTCCTCGTCCTTCCAGGAGCGGTCAGCCCTTAGAGCTTTGGAGAGGGCTGTGGCTGCCACTGCACTAGCAAATTCACCCCCCTTTAGATCCATTATCCCAGGCACATCCTCAGCATGGGACAGTTGGAACCTAGGCACCAGGATACTCATCAGGGTACCCCCAACTCTTCCAATACCTCCCCAGACCATCCCACTGAGGAGGTTGCTCGGAAGAGGCTATGCAAGAAGAAGCACCTAGACTCCACGGCGGAGTCCGCCACTGAACACACCAACCTCGATAAAGGTGAGGGGTCCTCACGGTCCCCTCTCGAGGATGTTTCCTTTGGGGAGATTCTAGAAATTTTCAAGCAGAGGGGTGACTGGAAGTCCAGCAACCCCTCACCCGAGGTGTTGGTGTACCTGGCCGCCTTCAGTTCCCGTCCTTCTACCTGCTGGGTGACTGCCCACCGATGAGCTTATAGAGATAATCTCACGGCAGGCATGGGAGACCCCAGATTCCATTGAGCTGGTTCCCCCAGAGACCGAATAAGATAACCACCCCTCTTGTAAGGGTTTTTGGACAAAGGGGTTTGCAGTAGATGCTATGGTTCTGGCGGCAGTAACCAGTAAAACTTTCTGATAAGCGTTCTTGTATCCAACCTCCTAATAGAGTCTAGGACAGTGGATAGATGTGGGAAGCCTGTCTTTTTCTCAGTGACTTTTGCACTGCTTTCACTGAATTACTTCTCATTTCACCAGGTTAGAAAGGAATCTGATCAAGGAGCTCTCAGATACCCTTCAAGGAGCAGTAGCTTTGGAAGCTAAAGAAAATGTAGCTTCTCAGTCAGCCACCCTCCATTCAACTGCCAACTCTTAAATGAGGCTTATTGCACACACTGCTGAAGGAATGAGCAGAGAGGCAGGTTCTGGCATTTCCATGAGGAGGCATGCCTGGATGCGCCTTTGCAATTTTGCGGAGCCTTATATGTCTGTTCGTCAACGCACCATTTGACAGCACATCTCTTTTTGAGTCCAAAGTCAAGGATGTGATGTCCAGGTGTATTAAGGACTAAAACCCTTTCTGCCATGGGCAATAATGCTTTTCAACTCCTCAGACTTATCTTAAAGGTCAGAGAGCTAGTGGGAAAATATGGTTCAAAAATTCTCAAGGGTCTTAACAGGACACACATGGAAAGTTTTCCCCCAGAGGCAGAGGGGGAAACAGCAATGGAAGAAGTCACCCTTATGGCAAAGGAGGTCTGCAGAATCAAGGTTCCCGGGTACCATTCTTCTGGAAACCCTTTCAGTGCTCCTGAAAGGAAGCCCGATTATCTGCCTCTGGAGGCAGTCTGAGATCGCCTATCCCTGCACTGGAGAACCTGGCAGAATATAACTCCCGATGTATGTAAGCAGAGGATAATATCCACAGGTTACGAAATTTCCTTTTACCAACAAGAAAATCCCAGAAGTTCCACCCAGTCAAAGGGATCAAGCAGTTTCACATGTTCTGAATCTGCTAGAAATTAATCATCCAAGAGGTCTTCCCAGATATAGGATTAGGAACTTGCTCGAGGTTCTTTAGTGCCAAAGAAAACAGGTGACTAGAGATTGATTCTGGTTCACAGTAAATTGAACAAATCAGTCTTTCGCAGCAAGTTCCATATTGTTACAGTACATACTTCCCTTCCTGGAATAGGATGATTGGATGTGCTCTATAGATCTTCAGGATGCATACTACCACATAAAAATGGACAGATGCTTCAGACTATACCTGCTCTTCCATCTGGGACCCAGTCATTACTAGTTCAGAGCACTGCCCTTTGGTCTCACTGCTGCTTCCAATGTGTTCAAATGTTATGGCAGTGGTTGCGGCTCACCTAAGATGACAAGGATTACGAGTGTTTCCATACTTAGACGACTGGCTAATTTCCGCCCTGACCAGTCATCTACTCATATACTCGAGACTTTGTTCTTCAGCTTTGCTCAGAACTAGGCATAACAGTAAATCACCAAAAATCTCATCTAAAACCTGCTCAAACGAGTTTATAGGAGCCCTGTTAGACACGATCCTGATTGCCAAACTTCCCCCTTCCAGAGTACTATCAATCAAGAGACAGACTTGCAAGGTTGATTAGAAGCAAGAGTACCTGCCTGCTATGTTCTTCAGGCCTTAGGTTCTATAGCTGCTGCAATTGAGTTAGTCTCACTAGCCAAGTTTCACATGCAAATTTTGCAATGACTTCTAGCTTCGCAGTGGTCAGTAATGCACCAACCAATGTCCTTTCAGATTCTCATAACAGAAGCATGCAAAAAAGATCTCTTCATACTGTATTCATTCTCAGCAGGTGACAGTTGATCCTTTGTTCCCCCTCTACCACAGGCTATGGTGGCCACGGATGCTTCCCAGATAGGGTGGGAGGGTTGTTATGTGGGGAAGACAGCTCAAGGCACATGGTCTGCAAACGAGGCTAAGCTGCAGATAAATGTCTTAGAGATGAGGGCAATGCCGTTAGCATTACAGGCATTTCAGTTTGCCCTTCCTCTAGGCATGGTAGCAGTTCAGTCCTGCACTATGTCAGTGGTATGGTACATAAGCAAGGAGGAATCAGATCATAACCTCTCGTTGGGAAGCACTCTGTGTGTGGCATTGGGTGATCTCATCCAGCCACGTTCTGATAGCAACGCATATTCTGGGGAGATCCAGCATCATAGTGGACAAGCTGAGCAGAGCCATTCTCATGCCACATGAGTGGTCCCTCAATCAAAATGTGATGGACCACATTTTCTGCACATGGCAACCTTGCTGTGATCTTTTCGCCTCCCCCTTCAACAACAAATGCCGCAACTACTTTGCCCTGATTCCCCCCATGGGGGGCAAACCATGAAGGACGCTCTGCAGTATTGACCCCCCCCCCCAAGATGTCTGTATGCTTTTCCTCCAATTCCGCTGAGTCCCAAGTTCCTTCAGAAAGCCAAAAGGGTGAAGAGGACAGTTATTAACATTGCCCCATATTGGCCTTGACAGATCTGATTTCCTCACCTGTGGCCTCATCTACAGAAGGAACCCTGGATTTTGGACCCTTCTCCAGACCTATTGTCACGTCCGACAGAAACATCTCCCAACCTTTACAATTTCAAGCTGACAGCTTGGTTCCTCCAGTTCCATTGATCTCCAGACAGCCTATGCTCTTCTCCCCAGTCCTTCATTTCTTGATGTCATCCCATAAGCTATCAGCTCAGAAACTGTATATGAGTAAATGGAACAGATTTGTCTTTTGGGCACAGCAGTGCAACATGGACACAGCCCCTATTTATTTCCTGTTGGTCTTCATAGCCCATCTTTTCAAAAATGGGGCAGCTATCATTAACGTACAGTTAGCCATTTCAATTTTCCATATAGGATTTTGACAATTCCTGTTTGAACTCCCACAAACTTTGCAAAGCATTCTTAAGAGAGACCTTGTTGTTAAAACCTCTTTACAAGGACCCTTCTCCCCCTTGGGATTTAAATCTGGATTTGCTTCTCATTATTCAGCCTCCCTTCGAACCTGCAGCAACTTGTGATGATTGGTATCTTTCATAGAAAGCACTATATTTTTGGTGGCTGTCACGTCAGCAAGATGGATTTCCGACCTTCAAACCCTGTCTTCTGTACTTTTGTATATAATTTTCCGTAAGGACAGTCTGTTGCATGCCAATGCCTCCTTCTCACCCAAAGTTGTCTCTTAGTCAAATCTTAGCCTGACAGTTTCATTTGGCCCCATTCATCTAAAGCAATGGCCACATCTGCATTCTTTCAGTCCAGTGCTTCCTTGGATGATATTTGTGCAGCAGCCACTTGGGCAAAAACCATCATACTTTTATTACTTATTACAAATTAGATTTGGTCTCCAGGGGAAGGGCCTCCTTTGGCTCAATGGTTCCGAGGAATATTCTCCTGCGAGTCCACCCTGGGTAAAGGTAGCTGGGGCCTCTGTCCCACATGTGACGAGAAGATGAAAAATTATCAATATCAGATAAAGAAGGGATGTAGTCACCATAATGTTCTATCTCTCATCGCTTTTTCATCTCTCCTCACAATCCGACCCTCCAGTCCCCATCCTTAGACACCTGGTTGAATGGGAGGACAATGTCTAGGGTTAGATTTAATTCCATTAGACTCCAAAAAGTGATTTACTTAAGACTCTGTGTTGAAGTCTAACCTTTATCCTCTTACTAATATAGTTATAGCAAATAAGATCTGACGTAATGGGACAGAGGCATTGTGGGTAATGGGGAGTTACCTAAGAGCTTTTTTAGTTGCCACGAGCTTGCTAATGACAAGACTCTGATCGGGGCTCAGATCCGAACCCATATGTGCAGAGATGAAAAATCAACAGTACAGATGGAACATTATGGTGAGTACATAACATATATTCACACATGCAAACACTCTTGGGAAAGACTTGCACATATCTACCTGCTATGTCCTGTTTCCCAAATTACACAGCAATGCTGCCACCAGTTAAAATACCACGATACCCTTCAAAAGGGGTGTTCGGTTATATTGAGTAAAATAAATCTTGATATGTAAAGTAGCATGTAAATACAAGCACTAAGGCTTTTCGGAGTGGCCCTGGTGTTGTCACAATAAGCATAAATGCTCTCAGGTTACTAAAAGCAATTTCTCAATAACCAGTCGCAATAAAAGGTGGTAAAATATTTAATAAATAAAAATTATTTAAAACACACACATACACTGAATAACTGATTTCAATAAACCACAGAGTTTCACACACACAAATTATGAAAATAACATTAAAGGATATGTTTCACACTGAAGAAAAACTCTTGACTGTAGCTTCATAACTGTCTAAAGATCAACTGCCCCTGTCTAATCTAAGTCAGCAAGGCTAGATGATACTCTTCTGCAAGCAAAACAAGAGAATATGTCCACTGCTCAGGCTGTTGTCTGGTCCTCAGCGGCTGGAATAGCAAATCCTGTTTCTGCTGAACAGCTCTGAAAAACTCTGTAATAAATGCTGAACTATAAAACAACCACGGACTACTGAACTCAACTGAGCAGCTGCTGCAACTCAACTGCAACTGAGCTTTAACTGACTCAGCATCTGCTTTTTATAGCAGAATCTTCTAAAAGTCGCAGAAAGCTGTTCTGAGAAATCTACTCTCACATTTCAGACTTTTGAAAAATAAAAACAGCTGCTGTGGAGATTCCATTCCTTTTAGCTCTGGCACACATCACTCTAGGTCAGCTGACTGGCACAACCTGCATTCAGAGTTCTTTTTAAAAGACTTGTACATTTGGTCAGCCAGAAGAATACTGTTTGATTCAAACATCTTGTACAAAGCAAAGAAACAATCAGGAAAACAAACTTCTTTACAAAGTTTTATAGCTAGTCATGCTGGCATTGATAACACAGGGTAGTTTACAATTATTTACAATTATTTACAAGTATTTACAAAACTGCAGCTAGATATGTTAGCGTAGATAATAACATCTGATATCCTGACAAGTAGTGATGCTAGTTTTCTAGATATGAAATCCACAGTAAGTAATCACTCCGATGCCCTCCATTGCTTGATTTAAGGTAGTGTTAAGGTGAAGGTATGATTGGATTATATAGAATAGATCGTTGAACCAGAGGATTGCACAAAAAGGTCACTTAAGTTCTCAGTTTAATGACGGGCAAATTAATTCAGGGAGTTATTAGAAAAATGTCAAGCCCCACATGATGAATCTTCCAAACAAAACAAAAAAGAACAGATGGTAAGACAGAATAATAAATCCCTGTTATTTTCTGTCAAGCAGGGAATGCGACTCTAGGAAAAGAACAATACAAAACTTAATATTTCACAAGAAGGGACAAGAATGCACTTTCAGAATGACTATGCCAACCCCCACCCCCCAACATCTGTACATTTGTCTGCCCTGTAAGAGACTGTCTTTCAGTCCTTCCCTTTAGCAGCAGATTGACTTTTGGGTACTAGTACTAGTTTAGGAGAGTTTAGGAGAGTTACAAATGACATTGGATACACACATATACCTCCTTTCTGGGGGAATTTCCCCCAACCCCCCTGACTGTGGGGTTTTTTTTCCTCAGGTTTTTTGACACATGCTTTACCCTTGGAGTGATACTGCCAGTGCCTTTAGACCAATGGGAGGAAGGGTTCTGCTATAGAATGTTTCTGGTTTCAAGGAATGAGTTTTCCTGGAGACCAGTTCTAGAGCTTTCCTTTTTTAGCCATGTTTCCTTTCTTAACCACATTGTGAAAGTACCAGAGTTCAAAATGTTGACCCTTCAGTGTGTTACCATAAGAGATAGAAGAGGAATGATTGATAACATTAGACCTAGAAGATGCTTATCCCATTGCCATAGCGACAAGCTTTAGAAAATCTGTTATTCTGTGTCTGGGTCATATTAATTATTTGTTTGTATTACCTTTTCAATTAGCCAAGACCCTCGGGTGCTTACAGAAAGTATAGATCCAGAAGTAACTAATTTCAAACTCCAAGGCATTCACATTTTTCCTTACATGACTCCTTGATCTTTGCAGATTTCAGGAGACCTTAACATGGGTTTCTGCACTCCTGACCAATCTTCTAGATAACTGTTAAGAAATCCTCCTAGAGACTATTATGCATAATTGTAAACTGTTAAGACTGCCTTCTAGAAACATCTCTTCAAAACTGTTTCTAACACAGGAAAGGGGTGAATCTATATCCAAAACTTCAGCAAGCAAATTACTCTGGATTTTAGGGTTCCTATCTTCTATGATTCTCAAGATTGCTGTTATCAGGTTACACGTAAGAAAATTCAGTGGATTTATGGATTAAAAAAAAAAAAAGCATATGGACCCAAAATTCTCATCCTTTGGGATTTTCATATTCCACCGTGGGGCTTTATCAAGCAGGAATAGCATGTGGTTGTCTGTGGAACACTTTCTTTGAAGGTAAAGATGTGAAGCCTGTGGGCCAGTTCAGACAGACCAAAGCACTTAAATGTCAGATATGTTAGCTGTGATCCGTGCTGTAGTATCTTGTTGTGACCTGTGATTTCCAGGAGCATTACAGGCGATTATAGACAATACCACAGTGATGTGGTACATAAACAGAGGGGGAAACTGGTCTTACCCCCATGTACAAGCTGGCTGCTTGGTTGTTAGCATTATTGCATTGTATAATTCTCCACACATCTTGCATAACCACAGAGCAAAATGAGCAGAACAAGGACAGACTCTCACAAATGGAAATTGAATGGGGGGGGGTTTCCAGGGAGTGATCCTGTTAAGGGAAGCACCTCAGACATATCTCTTTGTCTTCAAAAAGATGACTAGGTAAATTCTGCACCATGAATCCATGTAGGCAGGTCTAGGAAAAAAATGTTCTTGTTTTTATTTCCACCCTTTCCATTGGTATCCTGGGTCTTTCTGAAGATTTAGGACTGTTCAAAAATGGTGGTGACTCCCTTCTGACTCTGACAACATTGGTTCTCCCTTCTTACAGAATTGATCAGGGTTAAATACCATAAGCTTCCTAACCAATTGGATCTACTCACACAAGACAAGGGGAGTTTGATAATGCCAAAGTCTCAAACAACTTCAAATGACTGCCTGGATGATTCATTTCTTATACCTTTTAGGCATCTTTTTCTTGAGGATGTGCAGCAGGTACTAAAGGAGGCAAAAACCCTACTACTAGGAAATGTTAGTGGAGAAGATTTTATAGTTGGTGCTTACCTGTAAGCAGAGCCATATCTACTATTATACCATTGGTTCTCAAACATTTGTGATAGTTACTATCCCATGGCCTGTATACTCCTTTGAGAAAGGATATTTATCATCCATTTCTGCACGTCTAACAATTTATTCTTCTCTTCATTTCAGACTTTGCTTAAGCTGCTCTATAAAGAGTTGTTTCTGTTGATATGCAAGGCCACCTGATGCCCTTCTTTTCCAGGGTTGCAGTATTCTACATGTGGGTTTACCCTTCTTGCTTCCAGTTTGTCCGGCCAGGATTCCAACTATTTTCATTCCCTCTAGGTACGTTGGACATCTGACATGCCTGCAGGAATGTGGGCCATAAAAGTGACATCTGCACGCACCAGCCCTCAGAACTTTTCAGCTGCCAGTCGTACGCCAGGTGCTCCTGCTACTCGTGGATGTCGGATTAAGAAAATTCAGATAAGTACCCTGTTGGGGATCCTTTCAGTCTTTCTGTTTAGTACATAGTCTGTTCATGTCATCCAGAAAGGGCAAGTGCAAGTGTCGCTGGCAGATTCCCTACAAAGGCACCCACGACTAGTGCCTTTTTTGTTTGGGTAAGGATCATGACCACAAGAACTGCCCTATTTGTCTGGCATTCGTACCCAAGACCTTACATCTCTGTTTGCATGCTCTAAACTTTTATCTAGAGAACCAGCTGTTAAAACAAATTGCGTTCGGGATGGAAGCAGTGTCTGACACCCTGTCAGAACCACCTAAGAGGAGGTTCAAGACTTTGCGGCCTAGTTCTTCTGTTGCGCGTCTACCACCCGTACCTCAGCCTGTGGCTGACATTGGCCTGGCTGAGGACTCTGCTTCCACTTGACAGGATACAGCGGGTACCTATGAGGAGGCCGCACAATCCCGAGCGGATGACACATCCATAGAGGCTATACTGGCATCTGCCTTGGACTCTGGGGGGGAACCAGTGCAGTCCGTGGTCCTGTCGGATTCTGCTGATGCCATCCCTACGTCTGACTCGAGGCCTAGTCAGAAGCCAGCTAGGCCTCTAAAGAAAAAACAAAAGACAAAACACCTCTTTCCTCCGACTGAAAACATGCCCAATTGGCAAGCTTTCAGCCAAGCCTGTTTAATGCCTTTATGGCCCTACGTCTTACTTCTGCTGGCAGCCCTAGCATTGCTCCTCTCCTCCTAAGCCCTAGGCCTCAAGCTTCAGTTACTGAAAAGAGGGTAGAAGAAATGTAAGAGGAACTCTGACTCCTCAGAAGATTCCCTTCCCTACTCCTCACAGATCTTCTCCCCCCTGGGATGTGGATCTCCAGAGGAAGGCTCCATTGAGCTCGACTCCCCAGTAGAGGATTTAACTTTTGGGAAAGCTAGCAGCAAAATGAAAGACCACTTTAAGTGGGAATCCACTGACATGACTGAAGTGCAGAAGAGGTCTTGGCCTCATACAGATGGACTACCCCAGTCCTTCTGCTGTCCCTCCTATTGTGCCGGCCTTCCTGGGTGGCTTTTCCTCTGCATCCATCAACCCTGACTCCCAACCTCCAGCCCCATGCAGGGTGGACGGAATTGTACAAGGTCCCTGAATCAGAACAATTTCTGCTTAAGTGCCCTCCGGCTGACCCAGCCACTATCTCCATTTCCACCAATAGGGCTTCCAAACTGCTCCCAACCATGACCAGACTTCCAGCTGGCAAGGACAGCAAGACAGTGGAACGGCTGGGGAAGAAAGTCTACACTTCGTCCACCCTGTCATTCAGGGCCACAAACTACCAGACCCACATGGCCAAGTACTCCTTAGCTGTACTGGACAAAGCCATCAAGGAATTGGCTGACATCTCACTGTACAGCCAAAGCTTCTCTGTCCTCCCTGCTAGTACTCCCCTCTCAGGTGAATAGACACTCTATAAGATGCAGTTATGATGCAGTTGAAGCCTCGGCTAGATGTTCTTCATTCCACATTGCTGCAGTCCTAACTATTGGGTAGTCCGCTGTCCAGTCGGCCCGAATACCAAAGTATATGGCTGACGTCGGTCAGGGCGCATTAGACTGACGTCAGTACGTCAGGGTACTAATGCGCATGACCGACGTCATATCCTCAGTCTTTTTTGCCGCTTGGTCCGATGCAGAAGCAATTTTGCGAGTGCAGGTTGGCGTTCTGAAAGTTTCTGAAGTCAGAGTTTCAGACCGAATCAAAGTTGGCTAAGTACCCCGTTGGGGAATATTTTGGTTTTTTCTTGCCTCAGTATTTAACGGATGTCAGAAAAAGTGAATAACTGTATTTCTTGTGGGAAACAGATACCTCATAGGGATTACCATACTTTGTGTATACCTTGTTTAGGGCCTGAGCACGGCGTTGTTGGATGCCGCTCTTGTGCTAGATTTAACAAACGCACTATTAAGAGAAGGTTAGACTGTGCCAGGTTAGTTTTGGGAAGCGTTGTAATTATAAAATGCCGCCGGAGGCTCCGGCGCCGCTTGACTAAAAGCGCAAGGACAAAGCAGCAAAGCCTAGAGTGGAAGAACCGACAGTCCCAGGCGTCGGATCTTTAGAAGGCTCAGTGGAGCTGGAGGTTTTGCCAGGTGTTTCTTTGGAGTCTCAGGGAGAGACTTTACTGTTACAGGATGTATCCTCGCAGGGAGTAGGCCAGGCTGAGGGGCTTCTCAGGTGGCTGTTCTTCCCTCTCTTCCTAAGGTGGTTAGAGCCTCCCTTCTGTTTCCAAGGCTTCTTTGAGAGGCAGGCCAAGTTTAGCTTCAGTGGGGTTTCTCCTAGTGCTTCAGGGTCTTTGCCTAAGAAACATATGCTTAAAATGGCAGAGGATTTGATTACTATGATTAGAGGTTCTATGCCCTCCTGATAAGAGGCCTAGGGTGGAACCTGAGTTTGAGAGTTTTGAGCAATGTTCGAGGCTTCTGAGTCTTGGCTGAAGACTTGCAGGAGTATCCTCCTTATTCTGATTCTGATGTGGATGATTCTACTCCTTCAGCTTCTCCTCCTGAGGATTTTTCATTTTCAGAGACTCTGCATTCCATGAGGGAGCATTTTAAATGGGAAGGTCAAGATTTCTCTGATTCCAGGAAGAGGCTTAGGGAATTCTTGTTTTACCCCAGCATAGGCCTTTAGCTATACCTCCTGTTCTGAATGTGGTGGAAGATGTTTTTGCAGAGGCTTCCCTCAATCCTGATTCTTTGCCTCCTGCCCCAGTTAAACCGGATAGGTACTATAGGGTGCCTGAAGCTCATAAGTATCTTTTAAGAGTCCTAGGGCAGACCCGGAAACTGTCTCTCAGGGGCCTAAAGGTGTGAAGGCCTCTGTTGTTAAAAATCCTGTTCCTCCTGATAGAGGCAAGGGCTTTGGATAGATGGGGAAAGAAAGTGTATACTTCTTCCACTTTAGCCATGAGGGCGTTGAATTGTCAGTTTCACATGTTAAAATATCAGAATTATCTCCTTTCACAATTGAAATCTAAGGTGGATGCTCTGGCAGAAGGTATTGAGTGTAAAGAGTTGCAGGATTTAGTTCATGTGTCTGAACAGGTGGGTAAGCATTCCTTGCAATGTGGTTTTGATGCTGTGCAGGCCTCCTCGAGGGTGGCTGCCACTGCTTCTGTTCTTCGTAGGCATGCCTGGTTGAGAGATCAGAATTTAGCTGAGCATGTTAAAACAAGGATTTTGGATGCTCCTTTGCAGTCTGATGTGTTGTTTGGTTCACCTGTGGAAGCAGTCTTAAAGAAAATGGAGGACAAGGCTAAGTCTATGCAAACTGTTAAGGATTTTTTGCAGGTGCAGCCTCCGAAGTTTAGTAGAAATTGGCCTACTAAGGGATGGACTTATCCTGCTTATGATTCCCAGTCTAGGGGTAGGTCTAGACGTGGTAGGGGCAGAGCTCAAGGTTCTTTTAGGCCTAGGACAGGGAGTTCCCCTGCTCAGACTTCTGGTGAGGGCAGGGGTCAGTCCTTTCGTAAGCAGACCCAATGACCTGCCTTTTCAGCTGCCAGTACATTCTCGCCTGGCAGCACCTTTGGGAGGAAGGCTGTCTCTTTTCAAAGAAAATTGGGATTTAATTACCCAAGACAGATGGGTTCTGGATATCATTCACCATGGTTACAGGTTTTATTTCCATACCATGCCTCCTTTCAAAGGCATGCCAGACATTCCTCCTCTACAAAGACAAGAGGCTCACAAGCAAATTTCTCTGTTGCTCCACATAGGGGCCATTCAGCCAGAAAGGGGCCTAGGATTTTATTCTCGCCTGTTCCTAGTACCGAAGAAGGGGAACACGTGGAGGCCAATTTTGGATTTATCTATCCTCAACACTTATCTGGACATTCCCAAGTTCAAAATGTTGACGTTACAACAGCTTTTACCTCTGCTGGGCAAGGATCACTGGATGGTAACTTTAGATCTCAAGGAAGCTTACCTTCATGTGCCTATAAGACTAAGTTGCAGGAAGTATCTGCGTTTTCGAGCTGGAAATTCTCATTATCAGTTCTCTGCATTGCCCTTTGGCTTATCCACTGCCCAGAGTATTCACAAAGGTTCTGGCTCCAGTGATAGCTTACTTCAGGCTAAAAGGAATTCAAATCTATCCTTACTTGACGACTGCCTGATTCTGGCTCAAGAAAAGGAAGACCTTCTACAGCATTTGGATTATGTCATAGCAGTGCTAAGATGCCTAGGGTATTCTGTGAGCGAAATAAAGTCCAGTCTAGTACCCTCTCAAGACATGTGCTTTCTGGGTGTGAGACTGAATACAGCAGCCCAGATGGCCTTTTTAACCCCGGACAAACAAAAGAATCTTTCCAGTTACTTCCATCAACTATCTCTTCAGTCCGGGCTGACTGCAAGGACAGTCCTTCAAGCCTTAGGGTTCATGGCATCTTGTATTCTGGTGCTTCCCAATGCCAAACTGCATATGAGGAAGCTGCAATGGTATCTCAAAATGTATGGACACAGCACTGCCAGGATTTGGACACTGTCATTCAAATAATACCTTGCATTCAAAAGGAATTTTTGTGGTGGGCTCAGGAATGTCACCTAAACAAGGGACTCTCTGTGACCCGGCCAGAGGCGAGTCATATTCTAACGACAGATGCCTCAGACATTGCTTGGGGAGCTCATCTAAATGGAAAGTGGATACAAGACAAGTGGCCTGCCAGACTACAGCATCTACATATCAACATGAAAGAGATGTTAGCAGTCCAGTTTGCATTAATGGCTTTCAAGGAGTTACTTCTTCCAGGGCAGGTGTTGATTCTAACAGACAACACAACTGTCATGTGGTACATCAACAAACAAGGGGGAACACATTCTTACCCATTGTGCAGGCAAGCAATGATTTTATGGGAAACTGCGCTCAGCTTGCAACTAACTCTTCAGGCAAGGTTTCTGCCGGGAGCACAGAACTCCTTAGCAGATGTGTTAAGCAGACAAATCATGGATCCCCACGAGTGGAAACTGGATCTTCATGTATTTCAAAAATGACAGTGTCATGGGGAACTCCAGACATAGATGTGTTCGCTTCTCCACTAAACCACCAGCTGCCAAAGTTTTGCACAAAGAGGTTTCATCACACAGCTTGGAAAGTGGATGCTCTTTCTTTCAGTTGGAAAAATCTTCATGTGTATGCTTTTCCACCTCTGCCTCTTCTCCCAAAGGTGCTTCTAAAGGTCAGACAAGACAAGCCAAGGATGATTTTAATAGCTCCAGATTGGCCTCGGCAGCACTGGTACCCATTACTGAGGAGTCTGGTAAGGAAGCCTCCATGGCCTTTACCCTTGATTCCACACCTGTTGTCTCAGAGGGACGGTCACCTGCTCAATGTCAAGCTTCAATCTCTTCATCTAACAGCCTGGCATATTCTGTTTTGAAAGACAGCAGGTCTCAACTTCCTCAACAAGTTTTAAATGTGATTATGGAAGCCAGAAGACCTAGTACAAGGAAAGTGTACGCAGAAAAATGGAAGAGATTTTTATTTTGGAGTGCAGCAAACAATTTGGAGATTTCTGAGCCTAATTTGAGTGTGGCTCTTCAATATCTTACTGAGTTATTGGACAAAGGTTTGTCTTTCTCTTCCATTAAGATTCATGCTGCAGCAATTTCAGCTCACTATGATTGTGACCCACCATTGTTTTCGCATCCTTTATTCAAGCAATTTCTTAGAGGGGCAAAGAATATAAGACCCCCACGTAGAGCTCCTACTCCTGCTTGGGATCTCAATTTTGTGTTGGAGAAACTTACTCTACAACCTTTTGAGCCTGCGGCTACTGCTGAATTTAAATATTTGTCATGGAAGACTGCTTTTTTGTTGGCCATTACTTCTGCAAGAAGGGTTTCTGAGTTGCAGGCCCTTATGGCGGTAGAGCCTTTTGATTTTTCATAAGGATAGGGTATCTTTACGTACTAATCCTTCCTTTATGCCTAAGGTGGTTTCTAGTGTGGCTTTAAACCAAACTATTCATTTGCCTACTTTTTATGCAGATCCCCAAAATAAAGGGGAAAAGATTTTGCACACTTTAGATGTACACAGGCAATTGCGTTATTATTTGAGCAGGACTAAGGATTTTAGGCAGTCTCAGCAGTTGTTTGTTTCTTTTGCTTTGGGTTCTGAGGGCAAGCCTGTGTCAAAACAAACTATTTCTAGGTGGATTGGGTTTTGCATTGCATTTTGTTATTCCCATCATGGCAAGGAGATTCCAGCTGGAATTAGGCCTCATTCCACTAGGGCTACTGCCACTTCTACAGCATTTCTAAGGGGTGGCCACTAAGGATATTTTGGAGGCAGCTACTTGGAGTTCAGTGCATACTTTCTCTAAGCATTATCACCTTCCTCTCTACTCTAAGTCTAGGGCTGGTTTTGCCACAGCTATTTTGCAAGGCATGTTGTCAGTTCCTGCTTCCTTATGATTTGCCAGCCTCCCTTACCTCTGCTTTGGGATTCTACCCAATAGTTAGGACTGCAGCAATGTGGAATGAAGAACATAGTACAGTTTTGTACCTACCATAAATGTAGATGTTCGAGGATCCACATTGCTGCAGTCCAATTTACCCTCCCTCCTTCCCCTCTGTGTTTCAGGGTGGTTGTGTAGGTGAGGTTATATTCTGATAATTTTGTATATATTGTACATATTTTTGGTGCAGGTATGTTTGGAATTTTTGGTTTTGGCCTTAGCTTTTCAGGGTCTTCTGACATCTGGGGCAAGAAAAGACTGAGGATATGACGTCGGTCATGCGCATTAGTACCCTGACGTACTGACGTCAGTCTAATGCGCCCTGACCGACGTCAGCCATATACTTTGGTATTCGGGCCGACTGGACAGCGGACTACCCAATAGTTAGGACTGCAGCAATGTGGATCCTCGAACATCTACATTTATGGTAGGTACAAAACTGTACTGTCAGCTGCATTAGCCTCTGCTTTAAGAAGATACTCTTGGTTACACCTTCAGCCCCTCCCTCATGATTTCAGGGGTAAGCTTATTGATGCCCCTTTGGATCCCTCTGCCCTGTTTGGTGGAAAAGTGGCTAACCTCTTCAAGTCCTTGCAGCAAATAGACAAAGAATTGCAGGACCTCAAACACCTGATAGTCTCGCCTATCCCTAAGATGTTCTTCATGTTTCACTGTTGCAGTCATTACCTTTGGGTAATCCTGCTGGCAGGTTGCCCTCAGTCAGCCTGAATTCCAAAGTCCTGGGTCCTGCGTCGGCTGCTGTCGCCCTTTCCCTGACGTCAGGTCGTCAGGGGTATAAAAGATGCGGCAAACGCCATTTTCTTTAGTCTTTCTTGCCGCGCGGTGCCCAAAGCAGAAGCAGTTCGCAAGTGCCGGTCAGCTGACTCATGAGATTTTCGTGTTCGAGTTTCAGATCTGAAGTCTTCAATAAAGCTAAGTACCCCGTTGGGGAAATTTTTTCTTGCTCCAGACCAATGTCAGAAAGTTAATAATTGTATTTCTTGTGGAAAGCAAATACCTCATAAGGACTTTCATTCTTACTGTATTCCTTGCCTAAGCCCTGATCACAACTTTGCTGGTTGTCAGTTTTGTGCTAGATTTAACCAACGCACTATTAAGCGTCGGTATGATTTTGCTTTAAACTATTTTGGACGCCAGTTTAATTATCCAGAAATGTCGTCGGATAGCCATCAGACTACCGGAGTTCACAAAAAACGCAAAGAAAAGGAGAGAGACACAACCGAGGCCCAAAACCGACGAAACTTCTCCTAAGCCAGTCGCCGGTTCTCAGTGAGGCACTTTCGCAGCCCCTGATGCCCGCTACTTTAGAGTCGCAGCACGCTACCGACTCCCACGTGGAGTCAGCCATACCGCTGGAAACTAAAAGTATTAGAGCCTCGGATACTATTCCTTTAGATGGGTCCGGAGCCGCTGAGCAGGCACCGGCTTCTGAGGGTGTATTCAGACCTAAACATCTTTACATTAAGCCAACCTCCGCTTTAAAGGCAAAGACTAAAGCACCTTCTAAAGCGAAGAAACAAACTCAAGAGCCACGTGGACAGGCCTCTATGCCCAAAAAACAGATGCTCAAAATGGCTTAATTACCTTGATCGGGTTCCCATCCCCCTCTTAAGAGGCCTAGGCAAGAGACTGACTATGAATCTTCAGATCAGGTCTCCATTTCTTATGATTCCCCTTCTGATCAGGAATATTCTCTTCCCCCCCCCCTTTGAGGATTCTGATGCTGAAGAATCTATTCCTTCAGCTTCTCCTCCAGAGGACTGTTCTTTTGGGGAAACCTTGCATACCATGAGGAAGCATTTCCACTGGGAGAGCCAAGATTTTTCAGAATCTAAAAAGAGGCTCAGGGATTTCCTTTTACTACCTCAACACAGGCCGCTAGCCATTCCACCTGTGTTAAATATTGTAGATGATGTGTTTTTGGAGTCTAGTCTTACCCTTGACTTCTTACCTCCAGCTCCGGTTAAGCCTGACCGATATTACAGGGTTCCTGACGCTCATAAATTCCTTTTTAAAAACCCTGCTGCAGACCCAGAAACTATTTCACAGGTTCCCAAAGGAGTTAAGGCTTCCACTGCAAAAAACCCTACCCCCTCTGACAGAGATTCTAGGGCACTGGATGGATGGGGGAAAAAAGATTTACACATCTGCTACCTTTGCTATAAGGGCCTTAAACTGTCAGTTTCATATGCTCAAATGTCAGCAACATGTCATGGCATTGCTTAAACAGAAAATGTTATTAAACTCTGAATGTGCAGAAAACAAGGAAATGCAGGATTTATTGCATGCACCTGAACAAGTTGGAAAGCATACTTTGCAATGTGGTTTTGTTTCTTTGTAGGCCTCCTGCAGGGCCGCAGTTACGGGTTCTGTAATTAGGAGGCATGCTTGGTTTAAGGAACAAAGTATCTGCCTGATCATGTCAAAGTTAAATTATTAGATGCACCCTTACAGCATGATACTTTGGTGTTAAGGCAGAGGAGGTGTTAAAGAAAGTGGAGGACAAAGCTAAATCTATGCAAACTGTCAAAGATTTTTTACAAGTACAGCCACCTAGGTTTAGTAGACACTGGCCTACAAAGAATTTGTCCTTTCCTGTGTCAGACCTCAAAAGGGCAGATCCAGACGCCCTAGAGGCAGATCCCAGGTGCAAGGTTCCTACAGGTCAAAGCAATGGGGTGCTTCTACCTCCAACGTTGGAGAAGACAAATCACAACCATACAGGAAACAGTCCCAATGACTTCCCCCTGCCTGCACCAAGCACTTACCTCCTGGCAGCACCCTTAGGGGGAAAATTAGCACTTTTTCTCAAAATTGGCACATTATAACCCAGGACAAGTGGGTTCTAAACATCGTGTCACAAGGGTTACAAGTTCCATTTCCATACCCTGCCAAAGGCAAACGGCTGGCCAGATCTGCCAAAAAAATCAATGGGCAGAGGCACAAAAACAAGTCTCATCCCTCATGGACATGGGGGCCATTCAACAAGTACCAGATCAAGAGCAGGGACAAGGATTTTACTCAAGACTGTTCCTGGTACCCAGAAAGGACAAGACCTGGAGACCAGTACTGGACCTTTCTATTCTGAACACATTCCTGGATATACCAAAATTCAAGGAAATGACTTTGCAGCAGCTTCTGCCCATCCTGGGCAAGAACGTTTGGCTGGTGACTCTAGACCTAAAAGAGGCATACCTGCATGTCCCAATCAGACAATTATGCAGAAGGTACCTCAGATACAAGGCTGGCTCAATGCATTACCAATTCTCGGCACTGCCCTTTGGCTTATCTACTGCGCCCAGGGTCTTTACAAAGTGCCTGGCACCAGTAATTGCATTCTGCAGACAGAGGAATACAAATATATCATTACTTGGACGACTGTCTAATTCAAGCAGAGAACAAGGACATTCTTCTACAGCATCTGGCGTTTGTGAAAAGACTTCTAACATGCCTAGGGTGCACAATCAATGAAAAGAAATTAAAACTAGTACCCTCTCAAGAGATAATATTCCTGGGTGCAAGCTTAAATACAACTGCCCAGATGGCTTATCTCGCGCCAGGCAAACAAAGGCAACTGACTACCTATTTCAAAATGTTGGCAACAAAGGCCCAGTTATCTGCAAGAAACATTCTGCAGGCTTTGGGCTTCATGGCATCCTGCATCCTACTAATTCCATATGCAAGACTGCATATGAGGAAACTTCAGTGGTACCTAAAAAGTGTTTGGACTCAACATTGTTACAGCCTGGAAACAATGATTACTCTCATTCCCTGCCTACAACAGGAGTTTCGATGGTGGGCAAAGGCTTGTCACCAAAACAAGGGACAGCCATTCACATTATCCCCAGCCAGGCAGACACTAACAACGGATCCATCAGATTATGCTTGGGGGGCCCACATGGCAGGAAGATGCATTCAGGGCGCATGGTCCTCAACCCAAATGCATCTACATATCAAACAGAGATGCTAGCTGTTCAGAATGCCCTGGCAGCCTTCAAGGACCTACTTCATCCGGGACAACTACTGATAAAGGCAGACAACACCACGGTCATGTGGTATATAAACAAGCAGGGGGGCACCCATTCTTACCCCCTTTGCAGACTAGCCATGACTTTGTGGGACACAGCATTAACTTACCAAGTACATCTGCAGGCACAATTCCTGCCAGGAAGGAAAAATACTCTGGCAGACGAACTAAGAAGAAACCTCATGGATCCCCATGAGTGGCTGCTGGATACACAAGTCTTCAGCATGATAACAAGGACATTGTTTTCCTAGATTGCGGAATCCGGACAGACCTGATGAAGGCCTTCCTGCCACCAGACAAGGTGGTGTCCTTGAAGAACCACCTACTTTACTCCCTTCAATCATCAAAACTGAGAGCAAGGCAGTTCCAGAGACTTCTGGGTTATATGGCAGCCACCATATCCATGCTGCCCTTAGCAAGACTGCACATGAGGAAACTACAGTGGTACCTTCGGTCAGTATGGACTCAGCAGTCCCATCACCTGGAGTTCAGGGTCCCCCTTCTTCCCTGTTTGAAAATGGGAAATTCATTGGTGGATGGCTCAGGTGGCCAAGAACCCAGGCCTCCCTCTACAAACTCCCACACCCACCCAGATCAGGTATACAGATGCTTCAGATCTGGGATGGTGAGCAACACTAGGGCAAAGACAAGTGCAGGGTTTGTGGACAGACGCGCACAAACTAGAGCACATAAATGTCAGAGAGATGAGGGCTGTCCTCCTTTCTCTACAAGCCTTCCAGCCCTACCTAAAGCAAGGCCCTCTCAAGATATTCACGGACAACACCACGGTTCTGTGGTATCGCAATAAACAGGGAGGGACCAAATCCTACCTCTGTGCAGGCTACCTCTGCAGGTGTGGGAACTGGCCACCTTACAGGGAATTGCCCTACAGGCAGTCTACAATACCCTCCCTGCACATCTCCCAGGCAGATTATCTAAGCAAGACAATTTCAAACAGCCACGAATGGATGCTTCACAGATGTTTTCCTGGATCTGGTCCGCAAGTGGGGTACACGTTTGCCTCCTCCATAAACGGGCAATTTCCTGGTTTCTGCACCAGAACACCCGACCCCAAGGCACTGACAACAGATGCATTCTCAATGATGATCTTCGTGTTTCACTGTTGCAGTCATCACATTTGGGTTATCTGCTTGCAGTAGCCTTCAGTCAGCCTGATTATCAAAGTGTTGTGTCCTGCGTTGGTTGCTGTCTTACCTTCCGTGACTTCAGGTAATCATGTATAAAGCATGCAGCCGACGCCATTACATCAGTCTTTCTTGCCTTTACGGTGCCCGAAGCAGAAGCAGTTCGCAAGTGCCGATCAGCCAACTCCTGAAATTTTCATTTTTAAGTTTCAGAACCAAAGTCTTCAACTAAAGCTAAGTATCCCGTTGGGGAAACTTTTTCTTGCTCTAAACCGATGTCAGTAAAAGTCAATAATTGTATTTCTTATGGAAAGCAAATACCTGATAAAGATTTTCATTTGTACTGTATTCCTTGCCTAGGCCTTGACTACGATACCCTTATCCCATTGCCATAGCGACAAGCTTTAGAAAATCTGTTATTCTGTGTCTGGGTCATATTAATTATTTGTTTGTATTACCTTTTCAATTAGCCAAGACCCTCGGGTGCTTACAGAAATTATAGATCCAGAAGTAACTAATTTCAAACTCCAAGGCATTCACATTTTTCCTTACATGACTCCTTGATCTTTGCAGATTTCAGGAGACCTTAACATGGGTTTCTGCACTCCTGACCAATCTTCTCGATAACTGTTAAGAAATCCTCCTAGACTCTATTATGCATAATTGTAAACTGTTAAGACTGCCTTCTAGAAACATCTCTTCAAAACTGTTTCTAACACAGGAAAGGGGTGAATCTATATCCAAAACTTCAGCAAGCAAATTACTCTGGATTTTAGGGTTCCTATCTTCTATGATTCTCAAGATTGCTGTTATCAGGTTACACGTAAGAAAATTCAGTGGATTTATGGATTAAAAAAAAAAAAAAAGCATATGGACCCAAAATTCTCATCCTTTGGGATTTTCATATTCCACCGTGGGGCTTTATCAAGCAGGAATAGCATGTGTTTGTCTGTGGAACACTTTCTTTGAAGGTAAAGATGTGAAGCCTGTGGGCCAGTTCAGACAGACCAAAGCACTTAAATGTCAGATATGTTAGCTGTGATCCGTGCTGTAGTATCTTGTTGTGACCTGTGATTTCCAGGAGCATTACAGGCGATTATAGACAATACCACAGTGATGTGGTACATAAACAGAGGGGGAAACTGGTCTTACCCCCATGTACAAGCTGGCTGCTTGGTTGTTAGCATTATTGCATTGTATAATTCTCCACACATCTTGCATAACCACAGAGCAAAATGAGCAGAACAAGGACAGACTCTCACAAATGGAAATTGAATGGGGGGGGGGGTTTCCAGGGAGTGATCCTGTTAAGGGAAGCACCTCAGACATATCTCTTTGTCTTCAAAAAGATGAAGCCAGGATTATTCTGATTCTAAAAAGAGGCTTAGAGATTTCTTACTCACAGGTCTTTAGCTATCCCTCCTGTACTGGACATTGTGGATGATGCCTTTTCGGAATCTAGCTTGGCCCCTGACTCTTTACCTTCTGCTCCCAGAAAACCTGATAGATATTACAGGGTTCCTGATTCTCACAAGTTTCTTTTTAAAAATCCTACTGCGGATCCTGAGACCATTTCACAGGGACCCAAGGGCATTAAGGCTACAACGGCCAAAAATCCTACCCCTTCTGATAGAGATTCCAGGTCCCTGGATAGATGGGGTAAGAAGGTATACACCTCTGCAACCTTGGCCATCAGGGCCTTAAATTGCCAGTTTCATATGTTAAAGTATCAGCAGCATATCATTGGATTGCTTAAACAGAAAATGTTGATTCCTGATTGTGCTGAAAATAAGGATTTACAGAATTTAATGCATTCTGCTGAACAGATTGGAAAACATACTTTGCAATGTGGTTTTGATTCACTAGAGGCATCTTGCAGGGCTGCTGTCACTGGGTCTGTACTTAGGCATGCTTGGCTTAAGGAGCAATCTTTGCCAGACCATGTTAAAACTAAATTTCTGGATGCTCCTTTAAATCAGGACCCCCTGTTTGCAACAAAGTAGAAGTTGTTCTTACAAAGATGGAGGAAAAGCTATATCTATGCAAACTGTTAAAGATTTCTTACAAGTGCAGCCTCCAAGATTTAGTAGGCATTGGCCCTCCAAAAATTGGTCCTTTCCTGCCTCTTCCAGGCCTTCTCGGTTCAAACGCAGAACCAGCAGAACAACCAGGCTTCAGTCCCAGGGTACGCACAGGACTAAGCAGTGGGGGGCTCCCACTTCCAAATCAGGGAGTAGTAAGATTCCCCCCTATGGTAAGCTGTCTGAATGACTTAACTTTAAAACTTCCAAGCACTTCTCAACTGACTGCTCCTTTTGGGGGAAAGATTGCCTTACAAGCAAAAAAACTGGGAACTCATTACCCAGGACAAATGGGTTTTAAACATAGTTTCCCAAGAATACAGATTTCACTTCCACTCGTTACCAACCTCAAACGGTTGACCAGATCTACCCCCAAATCAGTGGGCAGAGGCTCAAAAGTGAGTACTCTCTCTTTCTCTCAAGATTAAAGGCTATGCAGACTGTACTAGAAGAGAAAAAGGGACAAGGTTTGTACTCAAGACTTTTCCTGGTACCCAGAAAAGACCACTCACGGCGTTCTATCCTGGACCTTTCTATCCTAAACACCTTTTTGGTGATTCTAAAATTCAAGATGCTAACTCTTCACCAGTTGCCTTCCCATGATAGGCAAAAATGCCTGGTTGGCAACACTGGATTTAAAGGAAGCCAACCTGCACATCCCAATCAGGGAATCTTGCAGAAGATACCTACACTTCAAAGCAGGCTGCATGCACTGTCCGTTCTCTGCACTGCCCTTTGGTTTATCTACTCTGCCCAGGGTATTCACAAAGTGCCTAGCTCCAGTCATTGCATTTTGCAGGCAAAGAAATATTCAAATATACCTATACCTGGACAATTGTCTAATTCAGGTAGAAAGCCAGGACATACGTTTGAATCATCTGGCATTTGTACAAAATGTGCTAACTTGTCTGGGGTATGCCATAAACAAAAAGAAATCACAGCTGGTACCCTGTCAACAAATTATATTCCTGGGAGCAAGCTTGAACACAGCTTCCCAGATGGCTTTCCTCACGCCAGAGAAACAAATTCATTTGACAACTTACTTCAAACTAGTGGCCACAAAAACCCTGGTATCTGCAAGGCAAATACTGCAAGCCTTGGGGTTCATGGCCTCGTGCATTCTACTAATTCCATATGCAAGACTGCATATGAGGAAGCTATAATGGTATCTAAAAAGCCTACGGTGTCAACATTCTCAGGATCTAGAAGCAATGATTCCCATCATACCTTGCCTACGGTTAGAATTCCTTTGGTGGGCAGAGGCTTGCCACCGAAACAAGGGACTACCATTCACTCTACCCCCTGCCGCCCAAACCCTAACAGACGCATCAGACTGTGCATGGGGGGCTCGCCTGGCAAGGAAGTGCATTCAGGGCAAATGGAACCCAAGTCAAGTGCACCTGCATATCAATCGAAAAGAAATGTTAGCAGTCCAGAATGCCCTGACAGCCTTCAAGGACCACATTCTTCCAGGACAATTAATGGTAAAGACGGACAACACCACTGTTATGTGGTAGATAAACAAGCAGTGGGGTACCCATTCCTACCCCCTCTGCAGACTAGGCATGGCTCTGTGGAACACAGTCTTGAGCTGCCAAGTGCATCTACAGGCTCAATTTCTGCCAGGAAAGCTAAATACACGGGCAGACGAACTAAGCAGAAATCTCATGGACCCACATGAGTGGAAACTGGAACCAAAGACTTTCAACATGTTGATAAACAAATGGGGGAGCCCAGCTTTAGACTTGTTTGCCTCCCTCCAGAACTACCTATTGGACAAATTCTGCACAAGGACTCCCCACAAACAAGTTTGGAAAGTGGATGTTCTGTCCTTCAGCTGGAAAAGTCCTATCCGTTTGCCTTTCCTCCTCTGCCTTTCTCCTCTCCAAAGTACTACTAAAGATCAAACAGGACAAACCAAGGATGATACTGATTGCACCAGATTGGCCATGCCAACACTGGTACCCCCTCTTGCGCAGTGAGTCACAGCTAGCCCCATGGCACCTGCCTCAGACCCCTATCCAGATTCTGCACCTCCAGCTTCAAACCCTGAACTTGGCAGCCTGGCTAATTACCTAATGTCTCCGTTACCATCCCTCAGTAAACAAGTGTTGGATGTCATTTTGGAGGCAAGGAGGCCTAGTACTAGAAAATCTTATGCTGAAAAATGGAAAAGATTCTGTGCCTGGAACCAAGCTAAAGGGGGAAGGCCACAGGAGCACCCACTTTACCTCCGATTCTTCAGTACTTAACTGAGATGCTTCACAAGGGCCTTTCCCTCCATCAAAATTCACGCCTCTGCCATTTCAGCTCATTACAACACAGAACCACCCCTCTTTTCTCACCCACTGCTCAAGCAGTTTCTCATAGGGGCCAAAAACGTAAGACCACCCAGAAGAGCCCCAACTCCAGCCTGGGACCGTAACTTTGTATTGGAAAAACTCACTCTGCCTCCTTTTGAGCCAGCTGCAAGTGCAGAGTTAAAATTCCTTTCTTGGAAAACAGCTTTCCTCTTACCCTTCTTGCTGAAGTGATTTCTATCTGAATTACAGGCCCTTATGGCAAGGAGCCTTTCATCATCTTTAATGTGGACAGGGTGTCCCTCAGGACCAGTCCCTCCTTCATGCCCAAGGTGGTATCCAGTGTAGCTCTTAATCAATCCATTAATTTGCCAACCTTCTTTTCTAATCCACAGAACAAAGGGGAAACGGATACTGCACTCCTTAGATGTGCACAGACAACTTAGATTTTACTTGGACAGGACTAAACCTCAAAGGAAATCTGAACAACTGCTGGTGGCTTTTGCTGCAGGGGCAGAGGGGAAGGCTATTTCAAAGCAAACCATTTCTAAATGGATAGGTCATTGCATTCATTTCTGCTATAAGCACCATGGAAAACCTACCCCACAGGGGATTAGACCCCATTCAACCAGGGCTGCATCTACCTCTACAGCTTTTCTACCAGAGACGTACTAGAAGCTGCTACCTGGAGTTCTGTACATACTTTCACCAAGCATTACCATTTGCCAATTTTCTCTAAATCCAGAGCTGACTTTCCCACTGCAGTCTTGCAGGGCCTTATAGCTGGTCCTAATGCTATCTAAATTCCTCCTCCCATCCTTAGCATTGGGAATCTACCCAAATGTGATGACTGCAACAGTGAAACATGAAGAACATAGTACAGTTGTGTGCACTTACCATAAATGTAGATGTTCGAGTGTATTCACTGTTGCAGTCCTGGTTACCCTCCCTCCAGCCCCTGACTTCTTTTGGCTGTACCTCTACGCTCCTTTACTATGCTTAAAAGCTTTTTGGTGTATTTGCTTTTTTGTTGGAGGTATAACCGTGTTTGTGTGTGTATGTGTGTGTGTATATATATATATATATATATATATATCTATATATATATATCTATATATATATATATATATATCTATATATATATATATATATATATATATATATATATATATATATATATGTGTGTATTTAATTGCTTCCCATTAGGGGGGCACCTGACATCCGGGACAAGAAAAACTGATGTAATGGCATCGGCTGCATGCTGTATACCCCTGACTACCTGACGTCATGGAAGATGAGACTGCAACCGACGCAGGACCCAAGACTTTGATAATCAGGCCGACTGAGGGCTACTGCAAGCAGATAACCCAAATGTGATGACTGCAACAGTGAATACATTCGAACATCTACATTTATGGTAAGTGTACACAACTGTACTTTCTGGAAGGGAAAATTTCTGTATGCCTGCCCCCTTCCCCTTGATTCAAAAAATGCTGCTGAAAATTCAGCAGGACTCACCAGAAATCTTGATGGTGACTCCCTACTGCCCAAGGCAGCACTGCTTCCCCTTTTTTCTTTGTCCAAGGGCAATCACCACAAGTTATCCCCTCAGTGGACCTGCTCACACAGCACAAGGGATCACAGATTCACCCACAGTGGCAGTCCCTGCACCTCACCCTGTCGCTGATAGGATTCTGATTCCTTTTAGACACCTGTAGAACGAGGACGTGCTTAATGTCCTGCAGGAGGCCAGGAAACCTAACACAAGAAAATCATACCTCTGAGTGGAAAATGTTTTCTATTTGGTGTCGCAAAAGACAGTTGGACCCGCTGGAAAGCGACAGCCCTCTTATCCTGTCTTACTTGTGTAAACTATTGCAGACAGGCCTGACCTACTCATCTTTAAAAGCACACTTGTCTGCAGTTTCTGCCTGCCTCCTTTCTGGATCCACCCCTAGCATCCAGACTTCCTGCAAAACTCTTCCTCAAGAAACAGTCAGTTAATGTGTTCCTCAATAAATTGGAGCAGTTAAGAACAGGCAGTTCCTAGAGCTCTGAAGAAGTCTTGTTATTCAGGACGAAAGCACCTGACTGTGGATTGTTGGTGATTCATTAAACGTTTTACTTGGAGTCCTGTCATCATTATTTTAAACAGCTTTAGAGTGTTTATGTTTTTTTGTCGTGGTTTTGCACTCTTTCACACTGATTTTGGGTTACTAATCTCTAGAATTATCTTCACAGCCTACTGCTGCCCTCTGACCTCCCAGAGTTGGAGGGGGAAACCTGTGCCTTGTCCTGGTTGGGAGCTGCTTCTCAAGTGGCTAAACATTCCATAAAATGCAGCTATGATGCTAGTAAAACCTGTGCTAGGGTAGCTGCCACAGGGTTTGTGTGCAGAAGATTCTCCTGGCTCAGACTTCAACCATTTCAGGACGAGTTCAAAGCCAAACTCATGGATGCCTCTCTAGGTATTCCTTCTCTTTGGCCCGGCTGCTGCAAATCTTTTCAAGTCCCTACAAGGAAAGTCCAAGGAACTCATGGAGTTAAAACACCTAGTTTCACCTCTGCCAGGGTTCCATAGGAGCTTTACATCAAAATCTGTCTTTGTCCATAGCCAATCCCAGCACCACACCAGTAAATCTTCAAGGAGAGGATAAAGATATTGGAGGACCAGGTTTCCTCAGAACCCTCCTCAACAACAGTGCCCCATTCCAGACAGAGCAGGGAGTCTGTGACTCCCCTGCCTCTGTTCCCCCTTCCCTCTCCCTCCACCACTTCAGAGCTCCTGGGGTGTGGGAAAGGCATTACCCAAGACATCTGGGTCTTTTCCATCATAAGAATCAGATATTTCATGGTCTGGCACTCTGTCCCTGCCTTTCGAGATATCCTACTAATGGATGCTTCACAAGGATGTGTTCCTGGACGTAGTCGACCAGCGGGATACTCCAAAAATAGACCCATTTGCCTCCCCTCTGAACAGACAGCTTACGATATTTTGTGCCAGAGTCCCAAGTCCCCTGACATGGAAAGTGGACGCCCTTTCATTCTCATGGAATGGGATGTTTCTCTATGTATTTACTCACCTTCCTCTTGATACCAAAAGTCCTGTTCAAAATCAGGTAGAACCAACCAAAAATCTTGCTGGCGGCTCCCTTTTGGCCAAGACAGTACTGGTTTTCCCTTCTCCAGTTAGCCCAGGGCCATCATCAAAGGTTACCCAACAGAGTGGATCTTCTCACACGCAACAAAGGATCCCTTGTTCACTCTCACCTATCGACTCAACTGACTTTGTGGGTGATAGGGTTTTAAGGGCTTTGCAGGAGGCCAGAAAATCCAACACTAGAAAATCATGATCTGAAGTAGGAGATTCATTTGTCTGCAACCTGTGGGTTATGGATCCGATATCGGATCCGAACCGGCATGGTTTACCAGCTATGGATCCAAGCTCTCAGCTCCTCCCCTCACCCATAATGCCCTGCTCTACCCTCATGACCCCAGATCTCATTTGCCGCTCATGGTGACCAGATTGTGTTTTTTCCAGCTCTCCAGCTAAGTGAAATTTCTAGTCTTAAAGTGCTTAATTTTGAAAGTTTTGTGTGAAAGTGTAGGTTTCCCTCTTATATTATTATACTTTTAGTCTTTTAAAATTTATTTTTACTATCCCTCCCCTCGTTGGTAGCGTAGTGTGTGTTTGGGCCTGTTGAGTGGTTTTGTTACTTTACTTTAACTAGTTTTAGTAACCTTGTTTGTTTGCTTTTGGGATGTCTGAGCAGCCCAAAGCTGTATTTTCAAAGTGCTCCGAGTGTGGCCATAAGCTTTCCCCAGCTGATGGCCACACTCGGTGTGTTAGATGCCTGGGGGTTGAACACCTCACATCTGGATGTTCCATTTGTGCAGGGTTCAACCCCAGGGCATTGAAGGAGCGGAGGTCCAAGCTTGTCTTGGCGGGTCTTTTGCCGCCGGACTCTGCGCCGGCCTCCGCTCCTTCGGGGGTAACCGTTACCACGGTTGTCCCCTCTCCGGCTCCCCCTCCTCCTCCTGGGACTCCGACTCCCTGTAGTGGTTCGGGGGAGAAGGAAGCTAGGAAGAAGGACTGGAGGGAGAAGCACCATAAGCGGCGGGCCGAGACCTCTGTTTCGGCCCCGCCAGCCAAGCGGGCTTCTCCCCCGGCCTCCTTGTGGGACCTGAGGAGGAGGAGACCCGATCTCCGTCGAGGCTATCGAGGAGGCACTCGAGGCCTACCTCGGTAGCCTCGTCGAGATCAACTTATAGCCTGTCGGACGCTGATCTGGACCGGATGATGAGAAGGTTCATCCAGGCCCAGATGCAGATGGGAGTGCTCTTGCCTCCCCCCCCCCCCTCTGGGGGGGGAGCTCGACCCCTTTTTTCAAGCCAATTGCTCCTTCTCCGACCCGCTACCCGGGTTCGGAGCAGTTGGAGCAGAGCAGCTCGGGAGCCGGGGGTGGGTCGGCGCCGATAGTACTTGGTACTTCGGATCCGACCCTGCCCTCGAGTGCATTGGATCCGACCTCTCGGAGCCTGGATCCGAGCTTCGGATCCGGGGGGATCAGTGCTCCTTCGGCGCCGTCTGTGTCGGAGCGCACTGTCCCTTCGGATCTGAGCGCTTCGGCGCCGGCTCCGATCCACTCCTCGGATCCGAGGGGGAGCCGATTGTCGGATCCTTTGGTCGAGGTCGGCTCCCCTTCGGCTTTTGATGTAGTGAAGAGGGCCCTGTTGAGGGTCTCTGGACCCCCGGCACTTGTTTCGGCTCCGTCCCGTGCTCCCTCTGCACTGGGTCAGGCTTCCACCATCCGGCCCTTGGGACAGCCCGCTCCTGTGCCCCAAGCTGTTCCCCTGGAAAAGGTTACTGTTTGCGAGGAGTCCTCTGACAGCCCCCCAGAGGATGTTCCTCGCAAGCATACGTGCAAAAGGAGGCACATTGACTCCCCCGAGTCTCTCACGGAAGACAACGGATTTGGAGGAAGGGGAAGGCTCCCCACGGTCACCCCCCGAGGATGTCTCATTTGGAAACATCATGGAAATGCTCCGCATAAGGGGGGGGGGGTGGTCTGCCCCCAAGTCTTCCTCGGACGAGTCCGTGTTCTTGGAGGCATTTGAAGCGGGCCCGTCTACCTCTTGGGTGTCCCCTCCTGCCGACCCCCTGGTGGACCTCATTACCACCAGGGCGTGGAAGGAACCGGACACCGTGGAGCCAATCCCTAAAAGGCCCGACCGGATCCTCAGTCTCCCGGCTGACCATGCCCATTGGAGTAAGGGGCCTCCGGTAGATGCCATGTTGACAGCGGCCACCAAGAGGGAACTTGCTCAGGAGAGTCCCTCAGTCCATCCCCCGAGCAAGGAGTCTCGGATGATGGACCGCTTGGGGAAGCGGATGTTTAGTTCAGCGACCTTCTCGGTAAGGGCGCTGAACTATCTGGCACATGTGATTAGGATGCAGCGATCTTATTAAAGAATACGCTGCATCCCCCCCAGAGTCCATGTCGGAGGAGGACAAAGTGCTGCACTCCACCCGCATGGCCACTCTCAGGTCCGTTACCAATACCTCTATGCGGCTACTCTTCCATGCTACGGAAGGCGCCGCTAGAGCCACAGGGGCAGGTCTAGTTACTAGACGTCAGGCCTGGCTCCGTCATTGCGATTTCTCAGAGCCCTTCAAAGCGTCATTTGCGAACGCCCCCTTCGATGGTTCTGCCCTCTTTGGCAAAACTGTTTGCGACACTTTGACCCAGAGCGAGAAGGACGGGAAGACGCTGTCTGCCGTCGGAATCTGCTTCTCTGCACCCCAGAGGCCCTATTCTAGGAACCAAAAGGGTCAGAAGATGATGTGGTTCCGGAAGTCGCAGCAATCCCAGCCTGCTCCGGACAACCAGTCCTTCCGTGGCAGAGGAGGACAGGGAGGACGCCGCCCTAGAGGCCGAGGGGCTCCCAGGAACTTCGGGTCCAGAGAACCCTTCTCTGAACGGCCCGCGCAGCAACCCTGAGGGGTTGCCCGGCTGCTCCACTCTGGAGGCAGTCGGGGGACGTTTTTCGGAGCACCTAGCGGCATGGGAGTCCATAACATCAGACCGCTGGGTTCTCCAGATCATATCCAGAGGATACCGTATCCCCTTTCGTCACTTGCCAAAATTGAAGTCCCTCCCCGACGTTCCACCCGGTCAATGGGAGGCCGCTTTGGCAGAAATTGGCCATCTGCTAAAGAAAAGAGCCATCCAGCCCGTCCCCCCAGACCAGATCGGATCAGGGTTCTACTCCAGGTTCTTTTTAGTGCCAAAAAAGACGGGGATCTAAGACCAATTTTAGACCTTTCTCTCTTGAACCTGGCAGTTCCCAAGGAGAAGTTCCGAATGGTCACTCTGCAGTCTATTCTCCCCCTTCTGGGAGAAAATCACTGGATGTGCTCCATAGACCTCAAGGATGCGTACTACCATATACTAATGGACAGGCGCTCCAGGAGGATTCTCCGCTTGCGGCTGGGAGCCAGCCACTATCAGTTCCGGGTCCTTCCCTTTGGTCTCACCACAGCCCCCAGGGTGTTCACCAAAGTATTAGCAGTGGTAGCGGCCCACCTGAGGCTTCAGGGGGTACAGGTCTTTCCCTACCTGGACGACTGGCTCCTTACGCCCCAACAAGGCATCTACTCCTATTGGCGAGAGACTCCTTTCTCCATCTTGCTCCCCGTCTGGGCATCACTATAAACACAAAAAAATCCAACCTAGCACCCACGCAGTTCATAGATTTTATAGGTGCCAGGTTAGACACAAGGAGTTTAAAAGCCTTCCTCACTGCGGACAGAGTTCAAAATCTGCAACTCCAGGTGCGGGCCATTCTCCACTCAAGCTCAGTTCCGGCGGAGTTGGTCCTGAGGGCTCTAGGGTCCATGGCGGCTGCTATAGCACTTCTTCCTCTCGCCAGGTTCAATATGCACATCCTCCAGTGGACACTCCTGGTACAGTGGTCGTATCTTGCTCTTCCTATGCATCATCCCATTGCGATCAGCAAGGCTTGCAAGCGGTCCCTCCTGTGGTGGCTTCACTCTCCAGATCTCCACAGAGGCCGCCCATTTTGTGCTTCTCCCCCTCTCGCCACGGTGACCACGGACTCCTCCCACCTCTGGTGGGGGGGGCATTTTGCAGGCCGGACCGTCCAAGGCACGTGGAACGATTCAGAGACCTTACTGCATATCAACGTTCTAGAGATGAGAGCAGTGCTCTTAGCGTTGCTAGCACTTCAGGCCTTTCTTCCCTTGGGAACAATTGCGATTCAATCGGACAACATGTCGGTTGTCTGGTATATCAACAAGCAAGGAGGAACCAGGTCTTACCCTCTTTGTCGAGAAGCCATGAGAGTTTGGGAATGGGCAATCTCCACCAACCGCTTTCTCATAGCAACGCACATTCCGGTCGGTCCAACATCCTGGCGGACAAGCTCAGTCACACCATTCTCCCCTTACGAGTGGTCTCTCAATACTCAAGTAGCGAACGCATATTCGCACGGTGGGGAACTCCTTCTTGCGATCTTTTTGCCTCTCCCTCAAACACCAAATGCGACAGTTTTTTCGCTCTGATACCTCCTCCAGGAGGTTCCCCAAGAGACGCTCTGGTGCATGCTTGGCCACCCGGTCTTCTTTATGCTTATCCCCTTGCCTCTGATGCTCCAAGTTCTTCAGAAAGCCTCTCGGTTGGGGTGCAGAATGATTCTCATTGCTCCGTTTTGGCCTCGACAGATCTGGTTCCCCTTCCTAAGGTCTCACTCTGTGAATCCTCCTTGGATTCTAGATCCCATTCGGATCTGATATCTCATCCATCCCGCTTATCTCCTCCGAACCTGGACAACCTGAAGCTGACCGCTTGGCTGCTCCAGTTCCACTCTTGATCAGGACTCCGGTATTTCGTCCCCTGTTAAGGCGATCCTGGTGGCAGCTCATAAACCATCCACTAGGAAAGTCTACCGTAGCAAGTGGAAACGGTTTTCTTTGTGGGCGGAGCGGCAAGGCCTAAACCCCTTCACAGTTCCTCTCCCTTTGGTGCTTGATTTCTTAACCACTCTTTTAACGATGGTGCCAGCAGTTCCACGGTCAAAGTACAACTTGGCAATTTCACATTATCACATTGGTCATGACTCCAATCCACTGATGTCGGCCAAGTTGTGTAAAATTTTCCTTAAAGGTACTTTTCTTCTCAGGCCCCCTGTAAAACAAGCGGTTCCTCCTTGGGACCTTTCCTTAGTTCTCCAGGCCTTGACCGCCTTGAACCGCGGCTACGGTAGATCTGAAATTCTTGTCGCTCAAGACTGCCTTCTTAGTAGCCATTACTCGCCAAGAGAGTTTCAGAGCTCCAAGCATTATCAGCTAAACCTCCTTACTTGGTCTTTCATCCGGACCGTGTTTACCTCAGGACCAACCCGTCCTTTCTTCCTAAAGTAGCTTCTGAAGCAAACTTTAATCAATCCATTAACCTCCCTGTCTTCTTTCCTAAATATGAAAACAAAGGTGAATACAAGCTTCACTCCTTAGATGTTCACAGGCAACTTAGATTTTATCTAAACAGGACGGCTGGTCATAGGCAATCCGACCAGTTGTTCATTTCCTTTGCTAAATTTAATTTGGGCAAACCAATTTCTAAAGTCTCACTATCTCGCTGGATTTCACAATGTATCTTATTGGCTTATCAAGCTTCAGGAAGGCCCGCACCGGAGGGTGTACATGCCCATTCAACCCGGTCAGTCTGTACTTCGGCAGCCTTTAAGGCTAGGATTCCTCTAGATGATATTTGTGCAGCAGCCACGTGGGCTTCATCTCATACTTTTATTTCCCACTACAAGTTGGATCTTGCATCTAGGGGTAGACCATCCTTTGGCTCCGCGGTGCTCCGGAATATCCTTCCATGATGGCCGCCCAAGATTCAGGTAGCTGGGGACTCTGTCCCACAGGTTGCAGACAAATGAATCTCCTACTTCAGATTTAGAAGTTATGTACTCACCATAACGTTCCATCTGAGTAGGTGTATTCATTTGTCTGCAACCATCCCGCCCTCCTATCCCCCTGGCCTTTCAGTTTCCTGCATATGTTGTGTTACCCTTTTCAGGGTGTTCTTGCTTTTGGCAAACTCGATCTGAGGTCATGAGGGTAGAGCAGGGCATTATGGGTGAGGGGAGGAGCTGAGAGCTTGGATCCATAGCTGGTAAATCATGCCGGTTCGGATCCGATATCGGATCCATAACCCACAGGTTGCAGACAAATGAATACACCTACTCAGATGGAACGTTATGGTGAGTACATAACTTCTAATTTCCAGATGGAAAAGGTTTTTTGTTATGGTACCAGTCTAAGGATCTGAATCTATTAATGAAGGATATTCCAGAGGTTTTATCTTACCAGTATGAGTTTGATCAATGCTGGCTTTGCTTATTCATCAGTCAAAGCCCACGTCAGCTATATTGGCATGTCTTGCCCTCACCCCCCCCCCCCCTCCAGGTTCGCGGTGAAGCAGTTCCTTAAAGGCATCCTTTACATTAAACCTCCCAAGAAACCCATCCCTCCTTCCTGGGACCTCAATTTTGTCCTGGAAAAACTGACTCTGCCCTCCTTTGAACCAGCAGTGTCCGCTTCCATCAAGCATTGCACCTGGAAAATGGTCTTACTTGGTCGCCTTTACTTCAGCTCGAAGGGTGTCAGAACTCCAAGCCCTTATGCCCCCCCCCCCTTTCTAGTCTTCTATAAGGACAGGGTGTCTGTGAGGACTAGTCCATCCTTTATGCTGAAAGTGTTTACCGAACTCTGTCTCAACCAATCCATCCAATTCCTCACCACCTTCCCCACCCCACAAAGCTGCAGTGACAGGATCCTACATTCTTTGGACGTCCACAGACAACTGAGGTTGTATGTGGACAAGACTAAACCCTTCAGGAAATCTAGTCATGATAACACAGACCAAGCTGACCAGCTCTTTATTAATTTCCATCCTAGACCACTGGGTCTCCCTGCTTCCAAGCAGACCATATTGTCCTGGATTTCCAAAAATATCTCCTTCTGCTACAGTAATCATGGCAGGACTCTCTTCCTCTCCTGTAAAAGCCCACTCTACTAGAGCCATGGCTTCTTCCAAGGCTGCCTTCAAAGGCCTGGATAACACCGCCATTCATTTGGCAGCTACTGGATTTATCATTCATAACTTCACCAAACATTACAAACTGGATACGGTCTCCAGATCCAGAATTGGCTTTGCCAGTGCCGTACTCCATGGCTTCATTAAATGCTCCTCTGTTCTGGCCCCACCCTTTTCTCTTGAGCTTTGGCACTCTCCCTTAAGTGAAGCAAGTGAATAGAAGGACATAGAAAAGTTGCATAAAATCTTACCATAACCATAGATGTCCTTCTCTTCACTGCTGCGGTATTCTGTCCCTCCTACCTTCCCCACTGGACTCTTGTTTTTCTTGGATACTTGCACCACTTCTTCCTTAGCCTTTCCTCCTGGGGCATTCAGTTCTGAGGATGGTACTTGCATACGTCCGTTTTATGGCCTGTGTACTACAGCCTACGCCAGATGTACCACGTACCCTACAATGATAGGTTCATAGGTAGGTACTAGGCCATCTGCCCAAAGGCATTTATAAGCCTAGCTGGAATGTGTTGGCTTTCGCTGCCCCGTTAAATTAGTTCCCTGTGCCTCTGTACAGGAGAGCCAATGAAGTGTTCCTTGGGGTAAACTTTGTTTCCAATCCACTCGTCAAGGTTTTTTTTGAATAGGGTTAGCGAGGAGCTCTGCCTAATGTAGATTGGAATCTTGTTCCAGAGCATGGGAAGTCTCTGGGACAGGAATCTATCCCTTCAGCATGTCCTATTTATTGTTGTGGTGAGGTTTAGATCCCTGGAGTGTGTGGCTCGAGGGGATATGGTTTTCTTTAGGTGGAGCATGTCCATTAATTCTGGGTTGGACATGGCCTTGTATGTCAGGCAGAGATCACCTCTGAGTAGGCGGTATGCAACCGACTACAGCTGGAGTTTCTTCGGTCGATCTGCATAGGACATCTGGTTGAGGCCAGTGATCCTCTTGGTGAGATACTTCTGTGGTCTTTCCAGTTGTTGCAGGTGTCTTGTAAGGTACATCCCAAATGGGGCATCATACTCTGATGGGTCTGATGAGTGATGCGTAGAGGAGCCCAATGACCTCTTTCGATCTGGATGCAAACCCTTTTGTGATTAGGTGGGCCACATAGAAGGATTTTCTAACCACTTTGGCAATGTGATTATCAAAGGAGAGGTCACTATCTACTTGGGTCCCCAGATCCCTTATTATGTCTTCCGTATTTAGGGGGCTACCACCTATGTGATAGTTTGTGGGTACTTTGTTTTTTCCAAAGGGGATGACTATGCACTTTGTGGCATTTAGCTTGAGACCATGGTTTTGGCACCAGGTATCTGTCTCAGTGAGACCCTTTTGGAGGATGTCTGTGTCATCCGGAGAGTCAATTATAGCCCCTAGTTTGCAGTTGTCTGCGAACTTGGTCAGCCATAGTCCTCCTGTGCTTGCCTGTACCTCGGAGAAGTATATGCCGAACAGAAGGGGTCCTAGGACTGAGCCCTGGGGAACCCCAGTTGTAACCTGTTTAGAGCCCACAGCTCTTACCATGTGGGTTCTGTCCGTGAGCCAGTTGGCAACCCATCTCGTGACATAGGGGTTCATGTTCAGGCTGGTGAGTTTGTCTATAATACCTGAGTGGGGAACGGTGTTGAAGGCCTTTGCGAGGTCTAGGTAGGCTGTGTGGACCACCTATCCCTCATCTATAGCCTTGGTAACTGTCTCAAAGAAGTCCACCAAGTTTAGGAAGCATGATCTGCCCTTAAAGCCGAACTTGTAGGATCCAGTGTTTGGAGGTTCCCAATGTCTCTGTTAATGAGATCCATGATGATGCACTCCATAGCTTTGCAGACCAAGCTAGTCAAGCTTATAGGGAGATAGTTCCAGGGGTGCTTTGTGGCTCCACCTTTGTGGAGCAGAATAACTGTTGCTGTGCGCCACTCTGTGGGCACATAGCCTGTGGAGAGGCTGAGCTTAAACAGTGTTTTTAGGTGAGGGGTTAGTTCATCTTTGAGCTCATGTAGGAGACAGCCTGGGATACGGTCTGGTCCCATTGATGCTGTGTTTTTGACTTTGGAGAGGGCTGTTTTAACCTGAGTCTGATTTCAGGGGTACTACATTTTTCTGGTATAGTTATGGGCCCTTTTGGGAGTGAGAGGGTGGTGAAGTTTGCACTGAACCTGTCTGCCAGGATGTTGGCTATATTGGTTGGTTCAGTGTATTTTGTGCCTTTCTGCACTAACTCAGAGCAAAAAGTCTTCTGTAGACTGGCCGACGTCAGGGTGCCATCTGGCGAGGATATCCCTCAAGTGAAGAATACTGCAGCAGTGAAGAGGCTATCTATGGTTATGATGTTTTGCACAACTTTTCTTTATCTTGTCAGTATTAATTCTTTATGAAAGCTGTACAGTAGTTGAATTTCTTGTATGGGACTGGAATAGGACAACCTGTGTTAATTCAGACAGTTTAAATTGTTTTGTTTTTCCCCACCATGGTAAAACATTTTTCTAAGATGTATTAAGGCACATTCTAAAAGAGCTTTGTTTTTTTCTTTTCGTGGTTTCAGGGCAAGAAATCTTTCTCTGTTTGATAACACTCTCTGACTGTTGATTTCCCTTCAAGGGGGCTAGCCATTAAAGTCAGTGTAGGTCTAGAAGGGAGACAGATTTTTGAAGACTGGTTGTTATATCCTGGCCAGGATACAATCCAAGTAGCCAAAGGATACTGCAGTAGTGAGTAATTTGAGCATCTACTGTTATGGGAAGTACAACTTACAAAACTGTACTTCAGCCTTATTTCTCATACTCCCACTTCTTGTTTCATCATCTTTTCACACTTTGATTTGTAAGTCTCTTAGTGTTGTTTTACTCTTGCCTTCTCCTTCCAAATGAATTCCTTCAATTTTTTACATACTGTCCTCAACTTCTGCTAGAATGATATAAATATGCCAGGCCTGTATATAAAACTAAATGGACTACAAACTTTTTTGTCTTTGTATCATAATGTCCCTGTCAGTGATCAAGGACTTCAGTTTCTCAGCTTTTGTGTTATCTTTTGTTTAGTCTGTTACCACGTCATTAGTGCCATAACAGAAATCTTTCTAATCCATACACCTAAGTCTGAGTATCGCTGAACTAGTTCATGCATGGGTGCAGTTTGCAGTTGTAGTTTTTGTTTTATCTTCATTAATTTGGTAACCCAAAAAGTCTTGCACCTATCTCAGAAATGTTCCACAGCACTGAAATGCCCTTTTCTGGATTTTTCAAGTACAAAATAAAGTAATCTGCAAATAAGTGTAGATTTTCTTGATTGCCATACAATGTATATACTAGATTTTGAGAGTTATTTGCTTTCCTTACTGCTGGCTGTAACTTTAAAGCAAATAATAGTGGACAAAAGAGAACACTGTCTGCCTTGACAAGGGGGGGTGGGGGGCACACCTATCTTGTTTACTTTCATTTGTGTTTTCATAAGTGAGCGTGTTAGAAACAGCTACTGTTTTTTCCACTTTTGACTTCGGCTCGAATGGCACACACAAGCTTGTTCATTCCCCTCTAAGCTAGAATTATTTGTCAGGAGTGATATTATTTGGGCAGAGATTAAGATTTTCTGCTTATGACCCTGATGTTCCCCTTGGGCATGTCCAAACATTCAAGGGTGATGTTCATTATACTTTCAGGGGGTGTCACCTGCTTAAGTGAGTGAACTAACCTTAACAAGCCCAGCTCCCTTGCTGCAGACACTGCCATATGTTCTACAGTCTTCATTATGGAAACTTAAGTAAAGTGTGCACCTAGCTGTTTCCATCAATCCCGTCAAAACCGGTGTGCACTTACAACCTTCCCTCATCACCCAAGCTGCTAGTTGTACCTGGCACATTTGAGTAGTAGTCACTGTTTTATTCCTCAATGCCACATACTTGGCTGAGTTGCATGTTTAGGGATATCACTTGAAAGGTTATAGTAGTGGATACAGCAAAATGCATCATCATTGTCAATTGCAGTGCACTGGAGATATTACATGGTATGTGTCAATGTGAAGATACAAAATACCTAAATTTTCAGTCATTGCAAACACCACTTTCTGATAACATTGTAGTTGCTTTGATAGGCCTCTTTTGTAAGGCATACTAAGATTTCTGTTATCCACTTTCCAGAGTTTTTTGCCAAGCCATACAGTCTGGCTGTTGACTGAGTCTCTCCAAGATGTTCTTCATGTTTCACTGTTGCAGTCATTACATTTGGGTAATCTGCTGGCAGATTGCCCTCAGTCGGCCTGAATTCCAAAGTCTTGGGTCCTGTGTCGGTTGCTGTCTCCTCTTCCATGACGTCAGGTCATCAGGGGTATACCGAGGCCAAGCAGTTTGCAAGTGCCGGTCGGCCGACTCCTGAAATTTTCGAATTTCAGAACCGAAGTCTTCACTGAAGTGAAGTACCCCGTTGGGGAAACTTTTTTCTTGCTCCATACCGATGTCAGAAAAAGTTAATTGCATTTTGTGGGAAGCAAGTACCTCATAAGGATTTTCATTTATACTGTATTCCTTGCCTTAGGCCCGGATCATAACGTGCCTAGCTGTTGGTTTTGTGCTAGATTAACCAACGCACTATTAAGCGTTGGTATATCTTTGCCTCACAATATTTTGGAAACTGATTTAACTATCCTGAAATGTTGTCTGATAGCAATCCGACTACCGGAGTACACAAAAAACGCAAAAACAGAGACAGACCATCGAGGTCCAAAACCGACGACAAAGCTTCTCCTAAGCCAGTCGCCAGTTCGCCGGTACTCAGGTGCTTTCCCAACCCCTGATACCCGCTACTTTCGAGTTGAAGGCCCCTACCGAGACCCATGTGGAGTCTGGCATGCCGCGAGATTCTCAAAGTATTGTACCTGCGGATGTCTCTCCCTCGGATGGGTCCGGAGCCGCTGAGCAGGCACCGGCTTCTGAGGGTGTATTCAGGCCACAACATTTTTATATAAAACTGATGCCAGCTTCAAAATCAAAGACAAAAGCAACTTCTAAAGCTAAACAGCTGACACATGAGCCCACGTGCACAGGCCACTATGCCCAAAAAACAGATGATCAAAATGGCTGAAGACCTAATTACCTTGATCAGGGGTTCCCAACCCTCTCCTTATAAGAGGCCTAGGCAAGACGCTGATTATGACTCTTCAGATCAGGTTTCTATTTCTTCTGATCAGGAATTATCTATACCACCCTATGAGGATTCTGATGCAGTGGAATCCTTCCCATCTGCATCACCTCCTGAAGATTATTCCTTTTGAGAAACCTTGCATACTTTGAGGGAGCATTTTCACTGGGAAAGTCAGGATTTCTCAGAATCAAAAAAGAGGCTCAGGGATTTCCTTCTCCCACAGCATAGGCCTTTAGCCATACCTCCTGTTTTAGACATTGTGGATGATGTGTTTTCGGAGTCGAGCTTGACTCCAGACTCCTTACTTCCGGCTCCCAGCAAGCCAGACAGATATTACAGGGTTCCTGACTCTCACAAATTTTTTATTTAGAAACCCTGCTGCTGACCCTGAAACTCTCACAGGGTCCAAATGGTGTTAAGGCCTCAACGGCAAAAAGTCCTACCCCCACTGACAGAGATTAAAGGGCACTGGATAGATGGGGAAAGAAGGTTTATACATCTGCAATCTTGGCAATTAGGGCCTTGAACTGCCAGTTTCATATGCTCAAGTATCAACAACATGTTATGGGATTACTGAAACGGAAAATGATGATTTCTGAATGTGCAGAAAATAAAGAATTGCAGGAATTATTGCATGCAGCAGAACAAGTTGGAAAGCATACTTTGCTAGTTTTGATTCTTTAGAGGCCTCCTGCAGGGCTGCAGTTACTGGATCTGTGATTAGGAGGCATGCCTGGCTAAAAGAGCAAAATTTGCCTGGTCATGTTAAAGCTAAATTGCTGGATGCACCTTTACAGCATGATACTGTGTTTGGTATTGAGGCAGAAGAGGTTTTAAAGAAAATGGAAGACAAAGCTGCGTCTTTGCAAACTGTAAAAGACGACTTACAAGTGCAGCCACCAAAATTCAGTAGACACTGGCCTACAAAAAATTGGTCTTTCCTGTGCCCGACCGAGCTCAACGGGGCAAATCCAGGCACCCTAAAGGTTCTAGATACCAGTCATGAAAAATGATATGGTGCTTAGTGCTTGCTGGATGGATTTGAAGTCTTCTTAAGACACTCAGTCTTGCTGGCTGGATTCTGCTAAAATTCAAAGTCTGGTTATATTTGCATTCACAGTCTGTTGCATACAGAAACTTGCAGAATATACACTGATGAGAGAATATACTTTGCAGCATCAGCTTAGAGCAGTAACAAGTAACTTTTTATAATAAACCAAACGGACTAACGTTGCAGCTTAAAGTACTGTTCCAACTGTACTTCTAATATAATAAGATGATGTGAGAGATGTAACATTTACCTCAGGACAAATGTGTCCCTACCATACCCCTAACATAACTGGATTCATACAGGTCTTTTTGTACAATTTTAGTCATGCACAGACATATACATTTCCTCTTGGTATTCTATTTTGGAGAATTGCTCATCCTGTAGAAACAGTACTAATTGTTGCAGATGCTGACGCAAACTGCTGACTTAATGATATTATTTTTCAGCTTCCTTGTTTGTCACATTTTTACTGAATTTATAAGAAGCCAGCTTTTCTGACAGTGTGAGCATCCTGTATTCTATTTGGATCTTTGTATAAAAACATCTGTTCTTGTGCCAATGCTGATAAACATATCCTGTTTTCCATGCAGAAAAACATGTTTTTGAGGAAACACGTTGCCACAGTGTCATTGTCCATTCTTTAAAAGCAGATTTTGCATTTTTGCTCTTGCATACATCCTGTTTTTAAGTCTGTAAGGGAAAAATGTCCATTCAGCAGATTCCTTATTTTCTAAGCCATGGTCATTTAGTATGGTTGCTGATCATATATTGCTAAACTCTGTTTCTGCATTTAAGCAAGCTTTTTCTTTCAGCATATTTACAACAAAATTAATTTCAGTCTTATATTCATAATATCTAACAAGTCACAGGATTCTTACAGGTCAAAGCAATGGGGTGCTTCTCCCTCCAATTCTGGGGGACATAAAGCGCAACCCTACAGGAAACTCAGTGACTTCACTCTGCCATCACCAAGCACTTACCTTTTGGCAGCACCCTTAGGGGGAAAATTAGCACTTTATGCTCAAAATTGGCAGTTAGTAACCCAGGACAAGTGGGTGTTAAACATAGTATCTCAGGGATACATATTCCACTTCCCTACTCTGCCAATTGCAAACGGTTGGCCAGATCTGCCAAAAAAATCAATGGGCAGAGGTACAGAGGCAGGTTACGTCCCTCATGGATAATAGGGGCTATTCCGCCAGTACCAGAACAGGAATAAGGACAAGGTTTTTATTCAAGACTGTTCTTGGTACCAAGAAAAGATGAGGCCTGGCGCCCAATATTGGATTTATCAATTTTGAACACATACCTGGACATTCCAAAATTCAAAATGTTAACTTTGCAGCAGCTTCTGCCCATGCTGGGCAAGAATGCTTGGCTGGTGACATTAGACCTAAAAGAGGCATACCTGCATATCCCAATAAAGGAATTGTGCAGAAGATACCTCCATTTCAAGGCTGGCTTTATGCATTACCAATTCTCTGCACTGCCCTTTGGCTTATCTACTGCACCCATGGTCTTTACAAAGTGCCTGGCACCAGTAATTGCATTTTGCAGACAAACAAGTATACAGATATATCCTTACTTGGACGACTCTCTCATTCAAGCAGAGAATAAGGACATTCTTCAGCACCTGGTATTTGTGAAAAGGCTTCTAACATGCCTAGGGTACACAATAAACAAAAATAAATCATAACTGGTACCCTCTCAAAAGATAACATTCCTGGGTGCAACCTTGAATACAACTGCCCAGATGGCTTTCCTCACGCCAAACAAACAAAGGCAACTGACTACTTCAAACTGATGGTAGAAGGTGATACAGATTCAGGTCCTTGGGTGTGGCTTACCTGACCCTCCCACAGGCAGTGACTTGTCCGAGATTAGTAGGAGTGGATGCTCCCATACATGCCCCCACTTTCCCTGCTCTGAAAGGAAAATCTCCACATTGACTGCACAAGCCAACTCAGCCATTACAAGTAGGTAATTTTGTTTTTAGATCATATAAGACATTTTTATTTGTGGTGAGTTTGCAATGATCTATGGCCAGACCCTGTCAGTCCAGACTATGTTAAAAATGTACCCATGGGATCTTTGTAATTGGCATCTTGTTGCTACAAGCATTACACTTGGCAGTTGTCTGTCATGAGGATTACTGTCAGGGTAAATGTTAAGTAATGACATTGATAATTTCTGATACCACTATTTGTTCCTGTTTTCCATCCACTCTTGTCCAATACTTTGCACTCAAATGTTTTCCTCTGTACTTCATTTTTGCAGTGGAAATGAAACCTGAACATACCGGCATTTTGTAAGTTAATGAGGGTATAGGTTGAAAGGCTACTGTCAGTTTTGAGCATCTGCAGATAAATTTTAATACTGTAATGAGTAAATGTTATGTAGTTGTTGCCTTGGTTAAAGTTATTTGAGAAGCAACATATTTTGTGTTTTGCAGGTGAGGTGCCAATTCTGAATGTCAGTTACAAACCACAGAAAATCAGTCCCAAGTCTACAGTAAGTTTTCTCTCAGTTTTACACATTCATTCAAGGCATGTTTCTCAATTTTTATGCTGCAGTTGAATTCCACTGTTTTGATATTTGGTCTTTCTCAGGATCTTTATGGCCTTTTTCTTCCTGTTATCATTAGCAGTCATTGTAGTTAAATGTTTTAAAACCTGATATGATTTTTTTTCATTTTGCTGTTAGGCAGCAAAGTTTTGTCTTGCTGATGAAGGGGTTCTCCAAGAAAAACTTTGAGTCACAGTCATAAAAAGGAACCCCACCCCCCACCCACACAAGAAGGCACACTTTGACACTAAATGTATTTATTTATTTGACATTTGTTAACTGAGATAGTCCATCTGAGCAAAAGCCCTTTTCAGTGAAGGCCCAGGGAGAAAACTTCCACAGTACAAGTAAGCAAGAAAATTTACAAAATTGAAGCTTAATACAGTGAAAAATGTACAATAAAACAGTTAAGCAAATGTAGAAAAAACTCCACAGTACAATATAGTAAGAGGCATTATAATATTGAAGAAAAAACATAGCAAAGAAATGTACAGTAAAACATTTGAATGAATTTACATAACACAGTGGGTTATCTTCAGAGGGTAATTGTACAATACAGAGCATTTAAGTGAGCTATGTAGTAGGGAAGGGAGGAAGAGAGAGGATAGTGAAAAAAAAATCTAATGTAGGCATGCTCAAGAAAGAAAAGATCATCCTATTTGGTTATTTTACTATGTGTAGGGTCTGAGCTCACTGTGGCCCATGTGACATTTTGGAAAATCTTTCTTATGTTATAGCCATCAACAATTCAGTTTTCTTCTTTAGTAAAAGTGGGTGTGTAAGTGATGAAGAAAAGTTACCATTGTTCACCCTTGGTCCTCCACCAATGCTAAAATTGTAGAAGAGGAATGAGGTCTTTATCTTTTTACGAGTATTTGTGGAAAAAGCATTTCTCCAGGTCTTGAACGTGTGAAAACCAAAGGAGGCGTTTTTATCTATATTAGAGATAAATTCACCTCCCATCTAGTTAGACTGGACAACTCCATGGAGTTGCTCCAGATCCAGGTTACAGTGGGGAAGACCCTCATTCAAGTCATAGCCTGTTATTAGCCATGGGTCACAATGCACATAAAGCCTACTTGACCAAACTGGAGACCGTCTTAATTTTACTGAACACACTGGTTATGGGGGATTTCAATTATCCCACCATCAACTGGGAACCTACACTAGCCCTAACTTTCTAGTGCAAAAGTTCCTTGACTTTAATTCAAATGTCCTGGAACAAATTGTCCATACCCCAACAAGGGAAACAAGCATTCTGGATCTGGTCCTCACCACCATGTCAAATAGATGCACTGCTCCAACTGTCGCACCCTCAGTAGTTAAAACTGACCACAAATCAGTCCCCTTCAAGCTGGCACTAACACCAGAACTCACAAAGGGTGAAATCGTACTAAAAAAACTTCACAAGGTAAACTATACTCTCCTGGGTGAAGGTATAAATGCATTCCATGCCCCATCCCAAGCTGGAAGTGGTAACTGCGCCAAAGCTTACGCTAAAGCCCTGTACAGTCACTTGCATAAGTCCTCGGCAGTACCAGAAAGAATCAAAGCCAGAGCCTCAAGTGAAAACTGCCATGGTGGACATCCAGCATCAACCATCTTTGCAATAAATGCAAAAAGTTGCTGTCCAAGAAAGCAAAGGCAAGGCCCCAACAGTGGAAAACCACCCTCCTCAGCCTCAACAGGCAAAAAAGACAACTTGTCAAATTCTCCAAAGGCTTCTTTGAGAGAAACTTAGCAAGTACAGCCAAGGATACCATAAGGTCGTTTTACAGCTACTTACATAGCCTACAGGCCAGGACCAAAGCATGTGCAGAACTAGTGGCCAGCAGTATCACACACACTGACCCAACAGAGATAGCATACCTGCTAGCGGATAGGTTTGTGAAAGTTTCACTCCCTTATCCCCTCCTAACGTGCAGCAAACCATCCTCGAAACCCCCCACCCCACCTTGCATATCTGAAGAGCAGATCCTCATAGCATTGTCCAAGGCAAAAAACACAACCTCTATGGGACCAGACGACAACCCAGGTTGTCTTTTAAACAGGCTAAAGTATGAACTAGCAGCCACCACTAAATACCCCTTTCAATCATAGCCTAGCCACAGGCTTTGTTCCTGCAGAATGGAGAACAGCAACAGTTATTCTCCTCCACAAAGGTGGCATAGCAACAGACTTATAAGCCTGACCAGCCTTATCTGTAAGGTCATGGAATGTATCATTATGGACCTCATAAATAAAGACATAGGGGACTTCCAAACCCTGGATCCTACCCAGTTTGGCTTCGTGAAGGGCAGATCTTGCCTGTTAAATCTGGTGGATTTCTTTGAAAATGTAACCAAGGTCATTGATGAGGGCAGATCTGTGCACACAGCATACCTCAACCTGGCAAAGGCTTTCGACACAATCCCACATTGAGGCATTACCAATAAACTTAAACTGAATGTAAACCCCCCCCTTCATTGTAAGATGGGTTTCCAACTGGCTCACAAAGCGGACACTCACTGTGTGGGTGAGTCAACATCAACCAGCAGACCTGTTAACAGTGGAGTGCTGCAGGGGTCAGTGCTGGGCACCCTACTGTTTGGTATATACTTCTTAGAAATTCAGGTCAAAACTAAGGGGTTGTGGCTGACCAGGTTTGCAGACAATTGCAAACTAGGTGCAATCATTGAATCCCCAAATTATGTCATTATACTCCAGGAAGGTCTCACGCAGACCAGCGAGTGGTGTATTAGTCACGGTCTCAAACTGAATGCAAAGAAATGCATAATCATTCCCTTTGGCGCAATGTTCTCTCACACTATCAAATCATCAAAAATACCCCAAGTACTCATGAAATGGTAAGGGACCTGGAATCACAAGTTGACTGTAACCTCAACTTCGACCACCATGTGTCTACTGTAGTGAAGAAAGTTTTCTATGTAGCACACATGATTAGTAAAGGCATCGCCTCAAGAGCAAAATAAGTTATAACCCCCCCCCCTATACTTGGCACTTTTCTGGCCCATAATTGAGTACACTGCCCCATTTGACATGTACTGTACTAAACACTTGAAGCAATTAGAGAGACCCGAGAGGTTTCTAACAAAGAAAATCAAGGGGCTCCAGCATGTGCCTTACACAGACCGACTAAAGTCCCTGTCACTGTACTTCATATCATATATACTTCTTGGGGGAGACGTATGCCTGGCCTACAGAACAATCCAAGACTCAAACCTAATGAACTTGCTGCATATCTGTACACCAAATGGAACTAGGGCTACCTGTTCCAGGGACCTAAATATGGCCTGCGACTTAAGTAGGACATGGTGGAGGGACAGATTTATCTCCCAGAGACTGCCGCGTGTTTGGAACGGGCTACCAAGTAATGTGAAACAGAGCACCTCTATTACACTATATTCAAGAGGAACCTGGATGAGTGGATGGAGCACCTTAAATTCTTACCGGGATAGAGCCTACAGTCGTCCTGGACATGGGCCGTCATCACTAAATGCAATCTTGGGTATTCACAAGCATTTCTGTGGTATTACATTGGGATGAAACCGCTAGGCTTAAAATGACCTCTGGGTCGATAGCCTAGTAATCTGCGATGATTGTCATATTAATGTGGGAGGGGAGCTTGTGATTAGATGCAAACTTCTCACAGATCCAGCCATGCTGCAGTCCCAGAGACAGATTTCCAGTAGTGCTTACCCTATACATCAGTAACCATGTTGCCCTTCAGTTCCAGCCAAGTCCTTAGCAGTTTTGGCGTACCTTTCAACCTGCAGACATCAAAAATCTGGACAAAGGCTCTTGAAAAATAGATGTATCTGGTCAAAAATCTGAACGGCAAATATCATGGTATTTCCATATCCAAGTCCTCCCACTTTCTGTAGGATTCTGAAATAGTGTCACTCAAACACATTTAAAAACAGTGATAGAATGACATGCACTATAAGCAGTCTCCATGTTTTATTCGCATTGTTTCGTCACTCCTTGCTAGATGAAATTGTAATTGAGACTAAACAGTAAAGCTTCCCTTGCAGTCTACTGCATTCCTTTCACCTTCTCTTTTGATTTGCTTTTTAAATTTAATTACTCTTTAAACAACTCGGGTAATCTTTGAATGTTTATTGTTTGGTATTTGGTTACTGGGAAAGTCCACTGCACCAGAAGTACCCATTTTCAGCTGAGGCCCATGGAGAAAAGCTCCAAAAAAATAACAGTAGAAGTAACATAACATTGTTAATGCAGTAGCTAGTATTTACATTCTACAATGTAAAATAAAATATCCATAACATTTAGCAATCAAAACTAGCGATGTTATGTGATCCTATCTCGCCTACATTCTGACTGATGGGTTCGGAGCCGATCCCTCGGCTCCGACTCTGCACGCTTATGCCAAAGAGCGAAGTCTCTTATTGGCTGAGCTTACTATATCCCAGGATGCACCACTACCAGTCCCTCAGATCTCGTTTGCCGCTAACTAGCAAAGACGTGGTCTTGAGCTGGCTGAGCTAAGTAGTGTCTTTTCACTAACTTTTTCTGTCAGAAATTTGCTAATTCTTTAACAAAAAGCTGTTTTAACAGCTACTCTGTGCTTGTGTGTGTTTTGAAAACTTTTTGTGGAAAATTTGTGTGTGATTGGTGTTTGTTCTGGTTACAGGCTCCCTTGATCCGTAGGGCCTTTCCTGTTGGTTAATCCCTTTTGAACCTTAGGGGTTCTTGGATTCCTTTATACATTTATTCACTGTTGTATGTCTTCAGTTAGCCTTTATTTTAATTGCGGGCTATCATTGTGAACGGCAAGTTAATCTTTGTAGGGTCAGTCTATTCCAACAAAGTTTTGTCTGAGAGAGTTGCTCAGTTTTACTTATAATGTCTCAGGCTCCTAGGCCTTCGGGCTTCAAGAAATGCACTAAATGTAGTTTTAAAATGTCTGTCACGGATGACCACTCTCTCTGTGTATATTGTTTGGGCGCCAAACATTTGCAGGAGTCCTGCAGCGTGTGTCACGCTTTTTCCTCGAGGGTCCTCCAAGAGAGGAAAAATAAGCTTATATTGAAAGGCCTTATAAAACCCTCTTTTGAAGAAGCTTTAGCATCCTCTCCTTCTCCTGCTAAAAGAAAAGGCGTCGGCTCCGACCAGTCCGGCCGGACCCGACCGCCAAAAGACATAGGCAGACTTCTCCTTCGGCTCCAAGGACTTGGAGCCGAGGGCGAACGGTCTGCCTCGATGCCTCCAGTCTCGACTCTCTGGCTTCGAGCCGATGGCTGGGGCATCGAGAGCGGGTCACCTTCATCGGCTCCACTGGTCTCGGAGCCGATGAAGGTTGTCCGCCAGACACTTCCTCCTCGGCGCCTAAGTCCTCCTCGGCACCGATTGAAACTGGTTTGGGTATTCCTTCGCCGATAGTTATAGAGTCACCTCGAGCCGGTCCCCTAGCCCCTTGGGGCCATTGGAGAGGCCAACTCGAACCCGTTCAGTCTCCTCTAGGTCATCGAGGATGTCAGATTCGGACATAGACAGGGTGCTCCAAAGACTGTTCCAGTCCCCAGTCTTTCAAAATTTGTTTCGCTCCGACCCAATTGGCTTCGAGCAGATAGCCCATTCCATTGCCATTCCTCCTCCGACCGCTGCTCCGCCGGAGCAGGTGCTGTTGGAGCCGGTGGAGATCCTAGGGTCGGCTCGACCCTTACTCCAACCCGCCTTCGGGTCTGAGTTTGGCACGGACTTCTTCGGCCGGACCCAGGGGTGACGCTTTGGGACCTATGCTGTCTGTTCCGAGCCTCCTCTCGGTGCTTCGCTGCGGGACTTCCGTCTGCTATCATGGCTCCGGGGACCGGACACTCCCAGGATTCTGGGGGTCCGGCTTTCAGAGCTATGAGGAGTGCCTTGGCCAAGTCTTCTTCGGCCATCTCTACGGCTTTACCGGCACCTTCCCTGGGCGTGGAGACTGGGTCTTTGGCAGTTCCCTTGTCCCTAGGCAGCGGAGCCCCGGGGCCTGAGGTTACCCCCACTGGGGGTTCCCCTCCTCCTGAGGGTTCTTCGGAGGAGCCCCCAAGGAAGAGATCGTGCAAGAGGAAGCACGTGGACTCCCCCGAGTCTCTTACATCGGACACTGATCTTGATGATGCGGAGGGGTCCCCAAAGTCGTCCTTGGATGATGTCTCATTCGCAGACATTTTAGAGATCTGACAGCTCCTTGACCAGATCCCTCTGTAGCCTGGTACTAGGAAATCTTATGCTGACAAATGGAAAAGACTCTTGTGCCTGGAACCAGTCTTTAGGGATGAGCACAGCAGCGCCCAATTTGCCTCAGATTTTGCAATACTTAACTGAGATGCTTCACAAGGGCCTGTCTCTCTCCTCTATTAAAATCCACGTTTCAGCTATTTCAGCTCACTATGACACAGAACTCACCCCTCTTTTCTCATCCCCTGCTCAAGCAGTATCTCAGAGGGGCCAAAATCTTAAGACCACCCAGGAGAGCTTCAACCCCTGCCTGGGACCTTAACTTTGTTTTGGAGAAGCTCACTCTACCTCCTTTCGAGCCAGCTGCTACTGCAGACTTAAAATATCTTTCTTGGAAAACAGCCTTCCTTTTGGCAATCACTTCAGCTAGAAGAATTTCCGAATTACAGGCTCTTGTGGCAGTGGAGACTTTCATAATTTTTCATGCGGACAGGGTGTCTTTCAGGACCAATCCATCTGTCATGCCTAAGGTGGTATCCAGTGTGTGTCTTAATCAGACCATTCATTTGCCAACTTTCTTTCCCAATCCACAGAACAAGGGGTAGCGGATTCTGCATTCATTGGATGTACACAGACAACTTAGATTTTACTTAAACCGGACAAAATTTCTAAGAAAATCTGAACTACTGGTGGCATTTGCTGCAGGGGCAGTGGGAAAGGCTATTTCAAAGCAGACTATTTTCAAATGGATGAGCCATTGTATTTGTTTCTGCTATATGCACCATGGTAAAACTATTCCCCAGGGGATCAGATCTCATTCCACCAGGGCTGCATCTACTTCTACAGCCTTTCTCAGAGGTGTTCCTACCAGAGTTGTTCTAGAAGCTGCTACCTGAAGCTCCATTCATACGTTCACCAAACATTACCATTTACCTTTCTTCTCTAAATCCAGAGCTGGCTTTGCCACTGCTGTCCTGCAGGGCCTTATAGCTGGCCCTAATGCTGTATAATTTCCTCCACCCAACCATAGCTTTGGGAATCTACACAAATGTAATGACTGCAACAGTGAAACACTAAGAACATAGTACAGTTGTGTACACTCACCATAAATGTAGATGTTACCCTCCCTCCAGCCCCCTATTATTTGCTGACTATACCTCTTCTTTCTTTCACTATGCTTAGAAGCCCTTTTGGTGCATTTGCTTTTGGGATTGAAGGTATTTTTTTTGTGTTAATTTTATTTGCTCCCCATTTGGGGGGCACCTGATATCTGGGGCAAAAAAAACCTGATGTAATGGCGTCGGCTGCATGTTTTATACCCCTGATGACCTGACGTCATGGAAGAAGGGACAGCAACCGACGCAGGACCTAAGACTTTGTTAATCAGGCCGACTGAGGGCAACCTGCCAGCAGATTACCCAAATGTAATGACTGCAACAGTGAATACACTCAAACATCTACATTTATGATAAGTGTACACAACTGTACTTTTTCCATGGTGCTTATAGCAGAAATGAATGCAGTGGCCTATCCAATTTGAAATGGTTTGCTTTGAAATATCTTTCCCCGCAGCAAATACCACCAGCAGTTCAGATTTCCTTTGAGGTTTAGTCCTGTCCAAGTAAAATCTAAGTTGTCTGTGCACATCTAAGGAGTGCAGTATCTGTTCCCCTTTGTTCTGTGGGTTAGGAAAGAAGGTAGGCAAATGAATGGACTGAATAAGAGCCATACTGGATACCACCGTGGGCATAAAGGACGGATTAGTTCTGAGGGACACCCTGTCCACAGGAAAGATGGTGAAAGGCTCCACTGCCATAAGGTCCTGTAATTCAGATACCCTTCTTGCAGAAGTGATTGCTAAAAGGAAAGCTGTTTTCCAGGAAAGGAATTTTAAATCTGCAGTAGCAGCTGGTTTGAAAGGAGGAAGAGCGAGTTTCTCCAAGACAAAGTTAAGGTCCCAGTCTGGAGTTTGAGCTCTCCTGGGTGGCCTTAAATTTTTGGCCCTCTGAGGAACTGCTTAAGCAGTGGGTGAGAGACGAGGGGGGGAGGCTCTGTGCTGTAATGAGCTGAAATGGCTGAGCCATGAATTTAGATGGAGGAAAAGGACAAGCCCTTATGAAGCATCTCAGTCAAGTATTGTAGAATCTGAGGTAAATCGGGCACTGCTGCGCTCATCCCTTGAGACTGATTCCAGGCACAAAATCTTTTCCATTTTGCAGCATAAGATTTTCTAGTACTAGGCCGCCTCGCCTCTAAAATGATATCCATCACTGATTGATTTACTGAGGGAGGTAAAGGAGAGATTAGGTACTTAGCCAGGCTGCTAGGTTCAGGGTTTGCAGCGGAGGGTGCAGAATCTGGTTCTCCTGCTGAGACAATGGGGAAGGAGTCTGAGGCAGGTGTCATGGGGCCAATCGTGACACACTGCGCAAGAGGAGGTACCAGTGTTGGCATGGCCAGTCTGGTGCAATTAAAATAGTCCTTGGCTTGTCCTGTTTTATCTTTAGTAGTACCTTGGAGAGCAGAGGCAGAGGAGGAAAGGCATAAACTGATAGGTTTTTCCAGCTGAAGGATAGAGCATCCACTTTCCAAGCTAGCTTGTGGGGAATCCTTGTGCAAAATTTGTCCAATTGATGGTTCTGGGGGGAGGCAGTCGGGTCTATATCTGGGCTCCCCCACTTGCTTGTCAACATGTTGAAAGTCCTTGGTTCCAGTTTCCACTCGTCTGGGTCTGAGGTTTCTGCTTAGTCCATCTGCCAGTGTATTTAGTTTTCCTGGCAGGAACTGAGCTTGTAGATTCACTTGGTAGTTCAAGGCTGTGTTCCGTAATGCCATGGCTAGTCTGCAGAGGAGGTAAGAATGTGTACCTCCATGCTTATTTATGTACCATATGACAGTGGTGTTGTCCGTCTTTACCATTAGTTGTCCTGGAAGAATGTGGTCCTTGAAGACTGTCAGAGCATTCTATACAGCTAACATTTCCTTTTGATTTATGTGCAGGTGCATTTGACTAGAGTTCCATTTGCCCTGAATGCACTTCCCTGCCAGGTGAGCCCCCCATGCAGTGGCTAATGCGTCTGTTAAGGTTTGGGCGGCAGGGGGTAGTGTGAATGGTAGTCCCCTGTTTTGGTGGCAGGCCTCTGCCCACCAAAGGAACTCTAGGCATGGGCAAGGTATGATAGGAATTGCTTCTAGATCCTGTGAAGGTTGACACCATAAGCTTTTGAGATACCATTGTAGTTTCCTCTCATGCAGCCTTGCATATGGAATTAGAAGAATGCAGGAGGCTATGAGCCCCAAGGCTTGCAGAATTTGCCTTGCAGATAGCTGGAATTTTGTGGCCACTTGTTTGACGTAGGTTGTCAAATGAATCCGTTTCTCTGGCGTGAGGAAAGCCATCTGGGAAGTTGTATTCAAGCTTGCTCCCAGGAATATAATTTGTTGACAAGTGTACCAGGTGTGATTTATTTTAGTTTATGGTGTACCCCAGACAACTCGGCACTCATTGAACAAAGGCCAGATGATTCAAAAGTATGTCCTGGCTTTCTGCCTGAATTGGATAATCGTCCAGGTATGAGTATATTTGAATATTTCATCTGAAGTAGGAATGTTCATTTGTCTGCAACCTGTGGGTTACGGATCCGATATCGGATTCGAGCCGGCAACTTGTTTCAAGCTAATGGATCCGAGCTCCTAGCCCCTCCCTTCACCCATAATCCCCTGCCAACCCCTCCATGACCCCAGATCTAGTTTGCCGCGCTTGTGATGGCAGGATCCTTTTTGAGCTCCAGATAAGTGATAAGAAAAACTTAACTTTTTCTTCAGAAAAATAATTTTTTGTTTAAATTAACTGTTTTTAAGTGTGTCCGAGTTGGGTTCCGTATTTTTTTTTTTTGTTTACTTAATACCCTCCCTTCGCTGGTCGAGTCCGAGTGGGAGCCGACTTTCGGATCCATTGGAGAGTGGTTCTCCCTCGGCATTTGATGTTGTGGAGAGGGCTCTGTTGAGAGCATCCGGACCCCCGGCCCTTGCATCGACTCCTCCCTGCACTCCCTCTCTGCTGGGCCAGGCTTCCATCACCCGGCCAAAGGGACAGCCTGCTTCGATGTCACAGATTGTTCCATTGGAACAAGATGTCGCTGGCAAGGGCTCCTCGGACAGTCCCCCGAGGAAGCTCCCTGCAAGCATAAGTGCAAAAGGAGGCACGTGGACTCCCCTGAGTCCTTAACCGAAGACACAGACTTGGAGGAAGGGGAAGGCTCCCCAAGATCACCCCCTGAGGATGTCTCCTTTGGAGACATCATGGAGATGCTAAGAATCAGAGGTGGGTGGTCTGCCCCCAAGTCTTCATCTGACGAGTCAGTGTTTCTGGAGGCATTCGAGGCAGGCCCGTCTACCTCCTGGGTGTCCCCTCCAGCCGATCCCCTGGTGGACCTTATTACCACCAGGGCATGGAAGGATCCGGACACCGTGGAGCCAATACCCAAACGGCCGGATAGGATTCTTAGCCCCCCCTCTGACCGGTCTCATTGGAGTAAGGGCCCCCCTGTAGATGCCATGTTGACGGCGGCAGCCACAAAGAGGGAATTAGCTCAGGAGAGTCCCTCAGTCCATCCACCGAGCAAAGAGTCTCGTTTGATGGATCGCTTGGGGAAGCGAGTCTTTAGTTCATCGACCTTCTCTGTAAGGTCTCTGAACTATATGGCACATGTCATCAGGATGCAGCGGGATCTTATCAAAGAATACGCTGCATCCCCCCCTGAGTCCATGTCGGAGGAGGATAAACATTTATACTCCACCCAAATGGCCACTCTAAGATCTATTTCTAACACCTCTATGTGGCTATTGTCCCACGCCACAGAGGGAGCCGCTAGGGCCAGCGGAGCAGGCCTAGTTATGAGACGTCAGGCCTGGCTCAGTCATTGCGACTTTACGGAGCCTTTTAAAGCGTCCTTCGCGAACGCCCCCTTTGACGGTTCTGCCCTTTTTGGCAAAACAGTTCGCGAAACGCTTGTCCAGAGCGAGAAGGACGGGAAGACGTCTGCCATCGGAGTCCGCTTCTGTGCTCCCCAGCAGTCCTTTTCAAGGAACCAAAAGGGTCAGAAGAAGATGTGGTTCCGAAAATCACAACAATCCCAACCAGCTCCGGTCAACCAGTCCTAACGTGGCAGAGGTGGACAGGGAGGACGTCGCCCTAGGGGCAGAGGGGCTCCGAGAAATTTTGGGTCCAGAGAACCTTTCTCTGAACGGCCCGCGCAGCAACCCTGAGGGGTTGCCCGACTGCTCCACTCTGGAGGCAGTCGGGGGGCGTTTTTCAAAGCATCTAGCGGCATGGGAGTCCATCACAACAGACCGCTGGGTGCTTCGCATCATATCCAGAGGGTACAAGATACCAATTCTCCATGTCCCCCAATCCAAGAACCTCCCCGATGTACCCACCCGATCACAGGGAGGCCGCAGCCGCAGAAATACAGCAGCTGCTAAGAAAAAGAGCCATCCAGCCCGTCCCACAAGACCAGCTCGGATTAGGGTTCTACTCCAGGTTCTTTTTGGTGCCAAAAAAGACGGGAGATCTGAGACCCATCCTAGACCTTTCCCGCTTGAACCTGTCAGTAACCAAGGAAAAATTCCGAATGGTCACTCTTCAATCTATCCTCCCCCTTCTGAGGGAGAACGATTGGATGTGCTCTATAGACCTCAAGGATGCGTATTACCACATCTTAATGGACAAACGATCCAGGAGGTTCCTTCGCTTCCGGCTGGGAGCCAGTCACTACCAGTTCAGGGTCCTTCCCTTTGGCCTCACCACAGCCCCCAGGGTGTTCACCAAAGTGTTAGCAGTGATTGCGGCCCACCTGAGACTCCAGGGAATTCAGGTCTTCCCATACCTGGACGACTGGCTCCTGACCGCACCAACAAGGCATCTACTTTGCACAGCCAGAGACTTCTTTCTCCATCTAGCCCCACAACTAGGCATTACTATCAATGTCGGTAAATCCCTACTGGCTCCAACACAGATCATAGAATTTATAGGTGCCAGAATAAACACCAGAGATTTGCGAGCCTTCCTAACTACGGAGAGAATCAGAAATCTTCAACTCCATGTGCGGGCTATCCTCCTTTCAGAGGCTTCACCAGCAGAATTGATCCTGAGGGCACTAGGCTCTATGGCAGCAGCAATTACACTCCTTCCATGCGCCCGCTTGAACATGCGAGTCCTACAATGGACTCTGTTAGTGCAATGGTCCTTCCTATCCCTCCCTCTCCACCATCCCATTGCTATCAGCAAGGCTTGCAGAAGGGCGTTACTATGGTGGCTCCAAGCATCAAACTTCCATACGGGCCGACCCTTCTGCACCTCTCCCCCCATGCTTGGCCACCCGGTCTACTCTATGCCTACCCTCCTCTTCCAATGATGTTACAACTGTTACAGAAAGCCTCGCGATTGGGGAGCAAAATGATCCTCATTGCCCCATTCTGGCCTCGACAAATTTGGTTCCCTTACCTGTGGTCTCACCTTGTGAATCACCCTTGGATTCTAGATCCCATCCCGGATCTCATCTCCCATCCATTGGACTTACCAACTCCAAACCTGGACAATCTGAAACTGACAGCTTGGTTGCTCCAGTTCCACTCCTAGTTAGGACTCCCGGTATCTCTTCACAAGTCAAAGCCATCCTCGTGGCAGCACATAAACCCTCCACCAGGAAGGTATATCACAGCAAATGGAAACGTTTTTCCATCTGGGCGGAGCGCCGAGAGCTAGATCCCTTTACGGCTCCTCTCACATCCATTTTAGATTTCCTAACTGAACTCTTTCAAGAAGGTGCTAGTTGTTCAGCTGTCAAAGTTCAATTGGCAGCCATTTCTCATTATCATGTGGGACATGATACAGGACCCTTGATGTCAGCCAAATTGTGTAAAACCTTTCTCAAGGGTACCTTTTTACTTAAACCTCCTGTAAAAGAAGCCGTACCCCCATGGGATCTTACTTTAGTTCTTCAAGCCTTGACTGCTCCACCCTTTGAACCCGCTGCTACAGTGGACCTCAAATGCTTGTCATGGAAAACAGCATTCCTTGTAGACATTACTTCTGCGAAAAGAGTGTCAGAACTTCAGGCTCTTTCCGTAAAACCTCCATATCTGATCTTTCATCCTGATAGTGTACCTCAGGATCAATCCCTCCTTTCTTCCCAAGATAGCATCAGAAACCAACATAAACCAATCCATCAATTTACCGGTTTTCTTCCCTAAATATCAAAATAAGGGTGAATACAAGCTGCATTCATTAGATGTTCATAGGCAGCTTCATTTTTATACCCATAGGACGGCTGGCCATAGACAATCCGACCAGCTGTTCGTTTCCTTTGCCAAATTTAATTTGGGGAAAGCTATCTCTAAAGTATCGTTATCTCGCTGGATTTCCCAATGTATCCTGCTAGCTTATCAAGCCTCGGGTAGGCCCGCACCAGAAGGAGTTCGTGCTCATTCCACTCGCTCCATTTCTACTTCTGCGGCTTTCAAGTCTAGAGTTCCCTTGGATGATATTTGTTCTGCAGCCACTTGGGCTTCATCTCATACCTTTATCAACCACTACAAGCTAGACCTGCTTTCTAGAGGGAGAGCATCCTTTGGCTCTGCGGAGCTTCGTAATATCCTTCCATGATGTCCACCCAGGGTGCAGGTAGCTGGGGACTCTGTCCCACAGGTTGCAGACAAATGAACATTCCTACTTCAGATTTAGAAGTTATGTACTCACCATAACGTTCCATCTGAGTAGGTAGTTCATTTGTCTGCAACCATCCCCCCCTCCTTCCCCCTGACCTTCTTGGATCTATTAGTATTTTTTTTAGATATCCTTTGTCGGATATATATGGAGAGGCAAACTCGATCTGAGGTCATGGAGGGGTTGGCAGGGGATTATGGGTGAAGGGAGGGGCTAGGAGCTCGGATCCATTAGCTTGAAACAAGTTGCCGGCTCGGATCCGTAACCCACAGGTTGCAGACAAATGAACTACCTACTCAGATGGAACGTTATGGTGAGTACATAACTTCTAATTTGCTTGCAAAATGCATTGACTGGAGCTAGGCACTTTGTGAATACCCTGGGCACAGCAGATAAGCCAAAGGGCAGTGCAAGAGAACTGATAGTGCATGTAGCCTGCTTTGAAGCGTAGGTATTTTCTGCAAGACTCCCTGATAGGGATGTGCAGGTATGCTTCCTTTAAGTCTAGTGTTGCCAACCATGCATCTTTGTCTAACATAGGAAGCAGCTGGTGAAGAGTCAGCATTTTGAATTTTGGAATCACCAGAAAGGTGTTTAGAGTAGAAAGGTCCAGGATAGGACGCCATGTTTTGCCTTTTCAGGGTACCAGGAAAAGTCTTGAATAGAAACCTTGTCCCTTTTTCTTCTTCTGGTTCCAACTGAATAGCCCCCAAGCTTAAGAGAGAGAATTTGATTTTGGGCCTCTGCCCACTGATTTGGGGGGTAGATCTGGCCACCCGCTTGGTGTTGGGTAACGTGTGGAAATGAAATCTGTATCCTTGGGACACTGTATTTAAAACCCATTTGTCCTGGGTAATGAGTTCCCAGTTTTTGGCTTGCAGACCAATCTTTCCGCCTAAAGGAGCATTCGGTTGGGAAGTGCTTGGAAGTTTTAAAAACAAGTCATTGATACAGTTTTCCATAGGGGGAGTCTTACTACTTCCAGATTTGGGTGCGGAAATCCCCCCACTGCTTGTCTCGAGTGTCCCCTGGGACTGAAATCTGGGGTTTCTGCTGTGTCTGGGTTTGGCTTGGGAAGACCTGGAAGGGGTTGGAAAGGACCAGTTCTTAGAGGGCCAATGCCTACTAAATCTAGGAGGCTGAACTTGCAAGAAATCTTTAACAGTTTGCACAGATTTAGCTTGATCTTCCATCTTTTTAAGAACTTCCCCAGCTTTGTTGCCAAACAGGCGGCCCTGATTTAAGGGATTATCCAACAGTTTAGCTTTAACATGATCAGGCAAAGATTGCTCCTTAAGCTAAGCATGCCTTCTGAGCACAGACCCAGTAACAGCAGCTCTGCAAGAGGCCGCTAATGAATCAAATCCACATTGCAAAGTAGGTTTACCAACCTGTTCAGCAGAATGCATTAAATCCTGTAATTCTTTATTTTCAGCACAGTCAGGAATCAACATCATTTTCTGTTTAAGCAACCCAATAACATGTTGATACTTCAACATATGAAACTGTTTAAAGCAGTTTAAAGCCCTAATGGCCAAGGTTGCAGAAATGTAAACCTTCTTACCCCATCTATCCAACGCCCTGGAGTCTCTTTCAGAAGGGGTAGGATTTTTAGCAGTAGAAGCCTTAATGCCCTTGGGTCCCTGTGAAATAGTCTCTGGATCCGCAGTAGGATTTTTAAAAAGAAACTTGTGTGAATCAGGAACCCTGTAATATCGGTCAGGTTTTCTGGGAGCAGGAGGCAAAGAATCGGGGGCCAAACTAGATTCCGAAAAGGCAGCATCAACGATGTCTAGTACAGGAGGTATAGCTAAAGGCCTATGCTGAGGCAGGAGTAAGAAATCCCTAAGCTTCTTTTTTGAATCGGAAAAATCCTAGCTTTCCCAGTGGAAATGCTCCCTTAGAGTATGTAAGTTTTCATCAAAAGAAAAATCCTCTGGAGGGGAAGCAGAGGGAATAGAGTCCTCTGCATCAGAATCCTCATAAGTAGATAAGGGCAAATCCAGATCAGAAAAATCAGAATCCTGGTCAGAAGATTCGTAAACAACTTCAGTCCTAGGTCTCTCAGAAGGAGGAGGTTGGCTTCCCCTGATTAAAGTTATAAGCTCTTCAACAATTCTTATTTGTTTTTTAGGCATAGATGCATGCGGCCTGGGCATTGGTTTCTTAGGCATGGTTCGAGATTTAGGCCTAAATGAAGGAGTCATCCAGTTAATATGCAAGTCCGTAGGCATGAATACACCCTCAGAAGCCGGTGCCTGCACAGTGGCTCCGGACCCATCCAAGATAGAGACATCCGCAGGTTCCACAATTGAAGCACATCACGACATACCGGACTCCAAATGGGTCTCAGTAGAGGCCTGCGAATCAGAAGTAGTGGGTATCAGGGGCTGCGAAAGTGCCTCACTGAGTACCGGCGAACTGGCGACAGGATTAGGAGAAGCATCGTTGGCAGCTTTGTAGCTAGGCAGCCTGTCTCTGCCTTTATCTTTGCATTTTTTTGGAATCCCGGTAGTCGGATGGCTAACCGACAACATTTCTGGATAATTAAACCGAGAACCGAAATATTTAGAGGTGAAAATATACCGACAGATAGTGCACTGATTAAATAAAGCACAAAATCGACAGTGAGGTACGTCATGATCAGGGCCTAGGCAAGGAATACAGTACAAATGAAAATCTTTGTGAGGTATTTGCTTTCCACAAGTAATGCAATTATTAACTTTTACAGACATCAGTAAGGAGCATGAAAAAGTTTCCCCAACTGGGTACTTAGCTTTAGTTGAAGACTTCGGTTTTGAAACTCTAAAACAAAAATTTCAGGAGTCGGCCGACCAGCACTTGCGAACTGCTTCGGGCACCGCATGGCAAGAAAGACTGATGTAATGGCATCGGCTGCATGTTTTATACCCCTGATGATCTGACGTCATGGAAGAAGGGACAGCATCTGACACAGGACCCAAGACTTTAATCGGGCCAACTGAGGGCTACTGCAAGCAGATAACCCAAATGTAATGACTGCAGCAGTGAAACACGAAGAACATCAGGTATTTCTAAAGTGGGGTCAGCCTTACTGTGATCTCTTCACCTCTTCTTCCAACGTGAAGTCCAGCGAGTATTTCTCTCTGAACCCCCTCCCCTCTGGGGGAGTCCCCCAGAGACACTTTGGCTCATGCTTGGCCCTCCGGTCTTCTGTATGCTTATTCTCCACTTCCCCTGATCCCAAAATTCATTCACAAAGCTCAACGGCTGGGGAGCTTAGTGATCCTCATTGTCCTTTTCTCACCTCGCCAGGTAAGGTTCCCCTCTCTGTGGTCTCACGTAGTATGTCCACTTTGGACGTTAGATCTGGTTCTGGATCTGATCCTTGTATCCCTCCGGGATCCCACACCCAGATTTAGTCTGTCTGAAGCTTACAGCTTGGCTGCTCCAGTTCCAGTGATAGCTAGGACTCCCGGGCTGGCTTCTCCAGTTATGAAGATTTTAGTAGCCGCTCACAAATCTTCTACTAGGAAGGTCTATGCTAGTAAGTGGAAATGTTTTTCAGTATGGGCGTCTCATCATGATTTTGGACCCTTTTACTGCTTCAGTCCCCACCATTTTTGAGTTTCTGGTAGATATTTTTCCGCAGGGTGCCAGTTTTTTCTACGGTTAAGGTCCAGCTGGCAGCTGATTTTCATATAGGATACAGTTAGACTTCTCTAGCCTCATCCAAGCTTTGTAAAGCCTTTTTGAAAAGTAGCTTTTTACATAGGCCTCCAGTCAAGCACCCTACGCCCCCTTGGGATCTTACTTTAGTCTTACAGTCCTTGGTATCTTTCCCCTTTGAACTAGCAGCTACAGTAGATTTACAATTCCTCTCTTGGAAGACAGCTTTTTTGGTGTCTGTTACCTCTGCTAAAAGAGTGTTGGAGATTCAGGCCTTATCTGTCAAGCCCCCTTATATGGTGTTTCATAAAGACAGTGTCTGTGTGCACGAACCAGTCTTTTCTTCTGAAAGTGGCTTCAGAATCTAACATTAATCAGGTTATCAGTCTCCCTGTTTTCTTTCCGAAATTCCAGAATAAGGGAGTATAAATTGCATTTGGAAACGGATGATCCGCTGTGGCAACCCCTAACGGGAACAGCCAAAAGAAGATGATAAATTGCATTTGCTTGGCGTTCATAGGCAATTGCGTTTTTATTTGCATAGAACAAAGTCCTTTCGTAAGTCTGACCAACTTAGTTTCCTTTTCTAAGCCCTTCTTAGGGAAACCAGCATCAAATGTGACTACTGCTCGTTGGATCGCTCGGTGCATGGCTCGCGTGTATACAGCCATAGGATTATCTCCACCAGGTCAAGTCAAGGTGCATTCTACCAGGTCTGTGGCTTCTTCAGCCTTTTGGTCTAGTGTTTCTTTGGACGACATTTGCTCTGCAGCTACTTGGGCATCTTCGCACACATTTATTTTGCATCTCCTTTCCAGAGGCAGGGACTCCTTTGGCTCCATCGTGCTCTGGAATAACCTTCCATGAGGACCTCTCAAGGTCTTTTGGTAGTTGGGGACTCTGTCCCACAGGTTGAAGATCAAATGAAAACAACAATTTCAGATTAAAAAAAGGTATGTACTCACCGTAGCATTCCATCTGAGTTGTTGCTTTTCATTTGTCTTCAGCCGTCCCTCCCTCCTCCCACCTGCCTTATGCGGGCTGTGTGGTAGACCGGATGGAAGATGCATAGCCCTTACTTTGGCAAGCCTTTGTCTTTCTTATAATGTTTTCAGGGTGCTACTGCCAAGTTGGGCTCTTGCGTCTGGGTGCTACTGTTGGCAGCAAACCCGAACTGATGGGAGAAGGGAGATGGGGGTATTATGGTTAGGGGAGGAGCTTGGCTCTGATGCTGGAAAATATGGCTGAGTCGGATCTGTACCCGATCCATATTTCTGCAGGTTGAAGACGAATTAAAAGCAACAACTCAAATAGAACATTATGGTGACTACTTAACCCCCCCCCCCCATTTTTTTCCCATTGTTAGTATTGTAGAAGCATAAGAGGCAGGCATTTTTTTCACCCGAAGCCATAACTTGTTGAATCATAACCCTGTTACCATATGGAGAAAGTGACAGATGTTGAGCATAGCATAGAGGATTATCATCAGGTCACTTATCATAATTTGCTTATTGTGCGCTCAAGACATGGATGCCAAGAAATTCACCTCAAGAGCAAATCCTGTCAAAGGAATGCTTGCAGCTTTTTATTTCAAGTGGAGGCTGTATCGTGAATTACTTTTACGTATTCATTTGGACATAAAATCTGAGCAGTTGCAGTATGTGAAAAAAAAAAGAGTTCATTTGTCTAACACACATTTTGATGTTTTTTAATCTTGAATACCACTGTGCAAAAATATTAAATCTAGCTGATTATGTTGAGAAGCTGAGAAAAAAAAAGTAAAACAGGAAAAGGTTTAATTTTGGGGAACTCTGACTGCTGTTCTGTGATTATTTTGGATTTCATTTTTAGTTGACACTTTTTTTTGTCTCATGCTTGTGTTATTTCTCTTGCTTATGTGTTATTTCAGATGTTCTTCGTGTTTCACTGTTGCAGTCATTACATTTGGGTAATCTGCTGGCAGGTTGCCCTCAGTCGGCCTGATTAATAAAGTCTTTAGTCCCGCATTGGTTGCTGTCCCTTCTTCCATGACGTCAGGTCGTCGGGTATAAAACATGCAGCTGACACCATTACATTAGTCTTTCTTGCCGCTTGGTGCCCAAAGCAGAAGCAGTTCGCAAGTGCCGGTCGGCCGACTCCTGAAATTTTTGTTTTCGAGTTTCAGAACCGAAGTCTTCAACTAAAAAGCTAAGTGCCCCATTGGGGAAACTTTTTCTTGCTCCTTACAGATGTCAGTAAAAGTTAATAATTGTATTACTTGTGGGAAGCAAACATATATATAAAACTATAAGGATTTCCATTTGTACTGTATTCCTTGCCTAGGCCCTGACCACGATGTACCTTGTTGCCGGTTCTGTGCTTTATTTAATCAGCGCACCATCTATCGTCGGTACATTTTTGCTTCTAAATATTTTGGATCATGGTTTAATTATCCAGAAATGACGGTTAGTAATCTGACTACTGGAATACCAAAAAAACGCAAAGAAAAAGACAGAGAGAGGCCGTTGAGGTCCAAAACTGCCAACGACGCTTCTCGTAAGCCAGTCGCCAGTTTGTCGGTACTCAGTGAGGTGCTTTTTTAGCAGCCCCTGATACCCACTACTTCTGATTTGCAGGCCTCTACTGAGACTCATTCGGAGTCCGGTATGCAGCGAGATGCTTCAGTTATGGAACCCGCGGATGTCTCTACCTTGGATGGGTCCGAAGCCGCTGTGCAGGCACCGGCTTCTGAGGGTGTATTCAGGCCTCCAGATTTGTATATTAAACCGACACCATCTTCTATATTAAGGCCAAAATCTCGATCTATGTCTAAAAAGCCAACGCCCAGGCCATATGTGCAGGCCCCTATGCCTAAAAAACAAATTATCAAAATGGCTGAAGATTTAATTACTCCAATCAGGGGTAGTCAAACCCCCCCTTCTAAGAGACCTAGGGCTGAAATTGACTATGAATCTTCTGAACAGGACTCTTTCTTCTGACTCTTCTAATGAACAGGATTTGTCTATAACTACTTATGAGGACTCTGATGCAGAGGATTCCATTCCTGCTGCTTCTCCCCCTGGGGATTTTTCTTTTGGGGAAACTTTACTTACCTTAAGGGAACATTTCCACTGGGAAAGTCGGGATTTTTCTGAATCTAAAAAGAGGCTTAGGGATTTTCTTCTTCTTCCTCCTCAGCATAGGCCTTTGGCTATACCTCCTGTTCTAGACATTGTTGATGATGATTTTTCAGAATCTTAGTATGGCTCCTGATTGTCTGCCTCTGTCTCTTTGTAAGCCAGACAGATACTACAGGGTTCCTGACTCCCACAAATTCCTTTTCAAAAATCCTATTGCAGATCCTGAAACCATTTATCAGGGTCCCAAGGGCATTAAGGCCTCTACTGCTAAAAATCCTACCCCTTCTGATGGAGATTCCAGGGCGCTGGATAGATGGGGTAAGGTTTACACTTAAGCAACCTTGGCAATCAGGGCTTTAAACTGTCAATTTCATATGCTTAAATATCAACAGCATATCATGGGACTGCTTAAACAGAAAATTATGTTAATTTCTGACTGTGTGGAAAATAAAGATTTACAGGATTTATTGCATTCAGCTGAACAAGTTGGAAAACATACTTTGCAATGTGGTTTTGATTCTTTGGAGGCCACTTGCAGGGCTGCTGCTGTAACTGGATCTGTGCTAAGACGGCATGCTTGGCTCAGAGCAAACTCTGCTTGATCATGTTAAAGCAAAATTGTTGGATGCTCCTTTACAACAGGACCGTCTCTTTGGTAATAAGGCTGAAGAAGTTTTAAAAAAGGTGGAAGATAAAGCAAAATCTATGCAAACTGTGAAAGATTTTCTTACAAGTGCAACCTCCAAGATATTTAGTAGGCACTGGCCTACTAAGAACTGGTCCTTTCCAATACCTTGGAGAGCCACTCAAGTCAAACCCAGACATTCCAAAGGTTTCAGTCACAAGGTCTTTTAGAACAAAACAATGGGGTGCCTCCTCCTCCAAATCTAGAAACAGCAAGGCAACTCACTATGGTAAACAGTCTCAATGACTTCCCTTTACACTTACCAAGCACTTAGCTTTTAGCCGCCCCATTGGGGGGAAAGCTGGCACTTCATGCAAGAAACTGACAACTTATAACCCAGGACAAATGGGCTTTACATATTAGTATCCAGGGATACCGATTTCATTTCCACATGTTGCCAATCCCAAACGGATGGCCCAGACCTGCCCCCAAATCAGTGGGCAGAGGCCCAGAAACAAATACTGTCCCTCATGAACATGGGGGCTATTCAACCAGTACCAGAAGAGAAAAAGGGACAAGGTTTCTATTCAAGACTTTTCCTGGTACCCAGATAAGATAAATCATGGCGTCCAATTCTGGACTTATCTACTCTAAGCACATTTCTGGACATTCCAAAATTCAAGATGCTGACTCTTTAACAGTTACTTCCTATGCTAGGCAAAGATGCCTGGTTGGTAACTCTAGACTTAAGAGGCTTAACCTGCATATCCCAATCAGGGAATCTTGCAGAAGATACCTCTACTTCAAAGCAGGCTACTTGCATTACCAGTTCTCTGCACTGCCCTTTGGCTTATCTACTGCGCCCAGGGTCTTCACAAAGTGCCTGGCTCCAGTAATTGCATTTTGCAGGCAACAAAATATTCAAATATATCCATACCTGGACAATTGTCTAATTCAGGCAGAAAACAAGAACATTCTTCTAAAACATCTGGCGTTTGTAAAAAGGGTTCTAACTTGTCTAGGGTACACCATAAACGAAAAGAAATCACAACTGGTACCCTCTCAAAAAATTACATTCCTGGGTGCAAGCTTGAATACAACTGCCCAGATGGCTTACCTTACTCCAGAAAAGTAAATTCATTTGGTAACTTCAAACAGGTGGCCACAAAAACCCTGCTATCTGCAAGACAAATTCTGCAAGCCTTGTGGTTCATGGCCCCCTGCATTCTTCTAATTCCATATGCAAGACTGCATATGAGGAAACTTCAGTGGTACTTAAAAAGTTTGAAGTCAACATTGTCACAGCCTGGAAACGATTCCTGTCGTACCTTGCCTGCAACTAGAGTTCCTACCTTGGCCTGTCACCAAAACAAGGGACTGCCATTCACTCCACCCCCTGCCACCCAAACCCTAACTACAGACGCATCAGACTATGCTAGGGGGCTCATCTGACAGGGAAGTGCATTCAGGGCAAATGGAGCCCAAATCAAATGCACCTTCATATCAATCAAAAAGATGCTAGCTGTACAGAATGCACTGACAGACTTCAAGGACTACCTTCATCCAGGACAATTGATGACAAAGCTATATGGTACATAAACAAGCAGGGGGTACACACACATCTACCCCCTTTGCAGACTAGCCATGGCATTGTGGAACATGGCCTTGACCTGTCAAATACATCTGCAGGCTCAATTCCTGCCAGGAAAGCTGAATACTCTGGCAGACCAACTAAGCAGAAATCTCATGGACCCATACAAATGGAAACTGGATCCACAAATTTTCAATATGTTGACATGCAAATGGAGTCCAGACTTAGATTTTTTTGCCTCACCCCAGAACTGTCAGTTGGACAAATTCTGCACAAGAACTCCTCACAAAAAAGCCTGGAAAGTGGATGCTCTGTCATTCAGCTGGAAAAACCTTTTCAGTCAATGCTTTCCCCCTCTGCCTCTGCTCTCCAAAGTTCTACTAAAAGTCAAACAGGACAAACCAAATATGATTTTGATTGCTCCAGACTGGCCTCGCCAATAGTGGTACTCACTCCTACGCAGTCTGACACAAATTTCTCCATGGCATCTGTGCAGTGTGTCACACCTTCCACCGTGGCACCTGCCTCAGGCACCTTACTTACTGTCTCAGCAGACCATTCAAATTCTGCACACTCTGCTCCAAACTTTGAATCTTGCAGCGTGGCTAATCACCTAAATTCACCCTTAGCATCCCTCAGCAAACCTGTGATCGATATCATTTTGGAGGTAAGAAGGCCTAATACTAGAAAATCTTATGCTGACAAATGGAAAAGTTTCTGTGCCTGGAATCAATCACAAGGAATAAGCAAAGGCAGTGCCCAATATTCCTTAGATTTTACAATACTTAACTGAGATGCCTCACAAGGGCCTGTCCTTTTCTTCCATAAAAATCCATGCCTCAGCCATTTCAGCTCATTACAACAGAGAACCTCCCCTCTTCTCTCATCCTCTGCTAAAGCAGTATCTCAGAGGGGCCAAATACTTAAGACCACCCAGAAGAGTTCCAACCCCTGCCTGGGACCTCAATTTTGTATTGGAAAAACTCTCTCTCCCTCCTTTCGAGCCAGCTGCTACTGCAGACTTAAAATTTCTCTCCTTTTAGCAATCACTTCAGCTAGAAGGATTTCCGAATTACAGGCTCTTATGGCAGTGGAGCCTTTCAATATTTTTCATGCGGACAGGGTGTCTCTCAGGACCAATCCATCCTTCATGCCTAAGGTGGTATCCAGTGTGGCTCTTAATCAGACCATTCATTTGCCAACTTTCTTTCCCAATCCACAGAACAAGGGGGAGCAGATTCTGCATTCATTGGATGTACACAGACCACTTAGATTTTACTTAAACAGGACAAAATCTCAAAGAAAATCTGAACTACTACTGGTGGCATTTGCTGCAGGGGCAGAGGGAAAGGCTAGTTCAAAGCAGACTATTTCCAAATGGATAAGCCATTGTATTAGTTTCAGCGATATGCACCATGGTAGAACTATCCCCCAGGGGATCAGATCTCATTCCACCGGGGCTGCATCTACTTCTACAGCCTTTCTCAGAGGTGTTCCTACCAGAGACAATCTAGAAGCTGCTACCTGGAGCTCAGTTCATACATTCACCAAACATTACCATTTACCTTTCTTCTCTATATCCAGAGCTGGCTTTGCCACTGCTGTCCTGCGGGGCCTTATAGCTAGTCCTAATGCTGTATAAATCCATCCTCCCAACCATAGCTTTGGGAATCTACCCAAATGTAATGACTGCAACAGTGAAACACGAAGAACATAGTTCAGTTGTGTACACTTACCATAAATGTTGATGTTAGTGTATTCACTGTTGCAGTCCTGGTTACCCTCCCTCTAACCCCGTTTTTCTCTTACTATACCTCTACTTTCCTTTACTATGCTTAAAAGCCTTTTTGGTGAATTTGCTTTTGTTTGGCGGTATATTTTTGTGTTTTTTAAATTACTTAAATATTTGGCTCCCCATTTGGGGGGCACCTGACATCTGGGGCAAGAAAAACTGATGTAATGGCGTTGGCTGCATGTTTTATACCCCTGACTACCTGACGTCATGGAAGAAGGGACAGCAACCGAAGCAGGACCCAAGACTTTGTTAATCATGCCGACTGAGGGCAACCTGCCAGCAGATTACCCAAATGTAATGACTGCAACAGTGAATACACTCTAGCATCTACATTTATAGTAAGTGTACACAACTGTACTTTCTAAATAAACTTACATGTAGAGCAAAGGCAGAGTACTGCTGAGTAGTCAATTCTGAGGACAAATGCAAAATGCTCTGATTCTCTCTGAGAAAGTCTTAAAAATAATACATGACTCCTGACTCATTTTAGATTGCATCATTCTTCTCTGGTTCCCAGGCTAACAGAAACAGATTTTTAACATTTCTCTGATCTTGTACCTGGCCAGGAAAGTACAACAATAAAAGACATTATATATGTAAAATCTAGCAATTAGCTCTGGTCTGAAAACAATAGAAGGAATTCCTCAGTCCAGACATGGTCTCCGAGCTTTGAGATCAGTCCCACAATGCTTGACTTATCAGCTTTCTTCCAGCAGCGTGCACTGTGGTTACATTTTGAAGTTCAACATTTAACGCAGTTTTCTTAGATTTAAGAGGACAAGCCTGTGGATTATATTCATATTTACAATGACATAGAATTATCTACATTAGCTAGGCTGCTAGCCTTCACATATCTTCACAACTAGAACAGATAGATATGGGTAAGCATGGTTTTATAGAGGGCAGGTAAACATTTGATATTATTCGTAAATCTGTATTGATTCAGAGGGTAGGGAAAGCAAGCAAGAAACCACTCTTTAATGTTGATGCAGAGAAAGCATTCAGTAGAGTCAGATGTGATTGAGGACAGTGTTGTAACATTTGCATTCTGTGATAAAATATTCAGTAAGGAGGCTGTATGAAGGGTCTGAGGCAAGATTCTCCAGCAAGCTGTGTTTGAACGGAGAAATCATACAAGGGATAGCAGATTTCCCTTCTGTTATTTGCTTTTATTTTTTGCTCTTAGTAAGAAAGCACAAGATTCACAAATTTGCCTGTGGTTGGGGCCAGAACACCTGTCCACAGTTAATTCAATATTTAAGGGCTTTTGGCTTCCCTTGTTAGTTGACTGTAGGAACAACAGTATTTTAAAAGGACTTTTCCCTGACCCTTCTGCAGAGAAAACCCTGAATAGGGCAACCAGAGAGGGAAAAGGACACAGAATCTAGAAAAAGAAAAGTTGATGATGCCAAGCCCGTACTCTGTCCTGAAAGCACTAAGGCCAGAGTTAACAATACCTGTTAAAGTACGTGAGCCTTCTCCATTGTTTCCACATCAGTCAGAACTGATACCGATTTGAGACAAGTCTCCAACTGAGAAGGTATTGCCTTGATGCATCTCCAAGCTACCCATCCACCTCTTCCCTCCTGTCTAAGTCTTTCAGACACAGATTGCGACTGCATGATGAGGCTTTTTTTGAAGGCGCAGATTCAGATGGGTGTCATCCCACGCTAACACAGGGAGAACATGCAAACTCCACACAGAAGGCACCCCAGCCGAGAATCAAACCGAGAACTGCTGCTGTGAGGCGACAACGTTAACCGCTGCACCACTGTGCCGCCCCGTGTTCTTGCTCTTCTCTGGTCCATATGTTGGCACCAGTGGTTTTGAAGCCAAGGCATTTCCCAGACCCTGTGTGCCTGGTGCCAGCCGGCACCCTTACCCCAAAAACAAAGGTTTCAAAATCCCCCTTCTAAGATTCCAGGGCATAGGGTAGGTTTAAAATTAATCGGGCAAAAATTCTTTCAGCTTAAATCCGCTAAGGGTGAAACAAAATTTATTTAATTTCTGCTTTAAAAAATTTACGGTTTATTCATTCCAACATGAAAATCTTTGCTTTTTATTTTGGGGGCCTCTGCAGTGTGTTACTGATTGTGTGGAAAATGTTACAAGAATTTTGCATTCAAAGGGTTAAAGCAATTTGGGAATGTTTTTAAAACCGGACCTTTTTTGGTTAACTGGAGTTTTAAAAGGAAGGCTAAAGCAAATTGGTTTTTAAAAGGGAAATTTTGGGATTTAGAGGCCCCTGGAAATGGGCAGAAGGGTTTTAAAAATGGAAGACAAAGAAACCCCCAGCAACTAAAAGGTTTCTTCAAAGGCAGCCCCAAAAAAGGGGGGCCTTCCTCCTAAATTGGCCTTTGGGCCAAAAGGCCACTAAGGAAACCGGGCTCAAAGGCCCCCTTTAAAATTCACAATTTTTGCTAAGCTGGGGCCTCCACCCCCAAAAACTGGAAAACCCCAAAGGACAATAAATAAGATCCCAATACTTTCAATTTCCCCACTTTTTTTTGGAAACCCCCGGGGAACCTGCCTTCAGGGGCAAGGGCCGAATTACCCGGGAAAAAGGGGGTTTAAAAGTACCCAGGAAGAACCAATTTTCAATTCCAAACTGGCCAGTTTGCCACAAATCAGGGCCCCCAAATTCGGAACTTATTCCTAGAATTTGGCATTCCCAAAAAAAGGAAAAAAAGGTTTTCATTTTTGGAAAAAACCCGGTTTTAACTCTAGACTTAAGAGGCTTAACCTGCATATCCCAATCAGGGAATCTTGCAGAAGATACCTCTACTTCAAAGCAGGCTACTTGCATTACCAGTTCTCTGCACTGCCCTTTGGCTTATCTACTGCGCCCAGGGTCTTCACAAAGTGCCTGGCTCCAGTAATTGCATTTTGCAGGCAACAAAATATTCAAATATATCCATACCTGGACAATTGTCTAATTCAGGCAGAAAACAAGAACATTCTTCTAAAACATCTGGCGTTTGTAAAAAGGGTTCTAACTTGTCTAGGGTACACCATAAACGAAAAGAAATCACAACTGGTACCCTCTCAAAAAATTACATTCCTGGGTGCAAGCTTGAATACAACTGCCCAGATGGCTTACCTTACTCCAGAAAAGTAAATTCATTTGGTAACTTCAAACAGGTGGCCACAAAAACCCTGCTATCTGCAAGACAAATTCTGCAAGCCTTGTGGTTCATGGCCCCCTGCATTCTTCTAATTCCATATGCAAGACTGCATATGAGGAAACTTCAGTGGTACTTAAAAAGTTTGAAGTCAACATTGTCACAGCCTGGAAACGATTCCTGTCGTACCTTGCCTGCAACTAGAGTTCCTACCTTGGCCTGTCACCAAAACAAGGGACTGCCATTCACTCCACCCCCTGCCACCCAAACCCTAACTACAGACGCATCAGACTATGCTAGGGGGCTCATCTGACAGGGAAGTGCATTCAGGGCAAATGGAGCCCAAATCAAATGCACCTTCATATCAATCAAAAAGATGCTAGCTGTACAGAATGCACTGACAGACTTCAAGGACTACCTTCATCCAGGACAATTGATGACAAAGCTATATGGTACATAAACAAGCAGGGGGGGTACACACACCTCTACCCCCTTTGCAGACTAGCCATGGCATTGTGGAACATGGCCTTGACCTGTCAAATACATCTGCAGGCTCAATTCCTGCCAGGAAAGCTGAATACTCTGGCAGACCAACTAAGCAGAAATCTCATGGACCCATACAAATGGAAACTGGATCCACAAATTTTCAATATGTTGACATGCAAATGGAGTCCAGACTTAGATTTTTTTGCCTCACCCCAGAACTGTCAGTTGGACAAATTCTGCACAAGAACTCCTCACAAAAAAGCCTGGAAAGTGGATGCTCTGTCATTCAGCTGGAAAAACCTTTTCAGTCAATGCTTTCCCCCTCTGCCTCTGCTCTCCAAAGTTCTACTAAAAGTCAAACAGGACAAACCAAATATGATTTTGATTGCTCCAGACTGGCCTCGCCAATAGTGGTACTCACTCCTACGCAGTCTGACACAAATTTCTCCATGGCATCTGTGCAGTGTGTCACACCTTCCACCGTGGCACCTGCCTCAGGCACCTTACTTACTGTCTCAGCAGACCATTCAAATTCTGCACACTCTGCTCCAAACTTTGAATCTTGCAGCGTGGCTAATCACCTAAATTCACCCTTAGCATCCCTCAGCAAACCTGTGATCGATATCATTTTGGAGGTAAGAAGGCCTAATACTAGAAAATCTTATGCTGACAAATGGAAAAGTTTCTGTGCCTGGAATCAATCACAAGGAATAAGCAAAGGCAGTGCCCAATATTCCTTAGATTTTACAATACTTAACTGAGATGCCTCACAAGGGCCTGTCCTTTTCTTCCATAAAAATCCATGCCTCAGCCATTTCAGCTCATTACAACAGAGAACCTCCCCTCTTCTCTCATCCTCTGCTAAAGCAGTATCTCAGAGGGGCCAAATACTTAAGACCACCCAGAAGAGTTCCAACCCCTGCCTGGGACCTCAATTTTGTATTGGAAAAACTCTCTCTCCCTCCTTTCGAGCCAGCTGCTACTGCAGACTTAAAATTTCTCTCCTTTTAGCAATCACTTCAGCTAGAAGGATTTCCGAATTACAGGCTCTTATGGCAGTGGAGCCTTTCAATATTTTTCATGCGGACAGGGTGTCTCTCAGGACCAATCCATCCTTCATGCCTAAGGTGGTATCCAGTGTGGCTCTTAATCAGACCATTCATTTGCCAACTTTCTTTCCCAATCCACAGAACAAGGGGGAGCAGATTCTGCATTCATTGGATGTACACAGACCACTTAGATTTTACTTAAACACGACAAAATCTCAAAGAAAATCTGAACTACTACTGGTGGCATTTGCTGCAGGGGCAGAGGGAAAGGCTAGTTCAAAGCAGACTATTTCCAAATGGATAAGCCATTGTATTAGTTTCAGCGATATGCACCATGGTAGAACTATCCCCCAGGGGATCAGATCTCATTCCACCGGGGCTGCATCTACTTCTACAGCCTTTCTCAGAGGTGTTCCTACCAGAGACAATCTAGAAGCTGCTACCTGGAGCTCAGTTCATACATTCACCAAACATTACCATTTACCTTTCTTCTCTATATCCAGAGCTGGCTTTGCCACTGCTGTCCTCCAAGGGCCTTATAGCTAGTCCTAATGCTGTATAAATCCATCCTCCCAACCATAGCTTTGGGAATCTACCCAAATGTAATGACTGCAACAGTGAAACACGAAGAACATAGTACAGTTGTGTACACTTACCATAAATGTTGATGTTGGTGTATTCACTGTTGCAGTCCTGGTTACCTTCCCTCTAACCCCGTTTTTCTCTTACTATACCTCTACTTTCCTTTACTATGCTTAAAAGCCTTTTTGGTGTATTTGCTTTTGTTTGGCAGTATATTTTTGTGTTTTTTAAATTACTTAAATATTTGGCTCCCCATTTGGGGGGCACCTGACATCTGGGGCAAGAAAAACTGATGTAATGGCGTTGGCTGCATGTTTTATACCCCTGACTACCTGACGTCATGGAAGAAGGGACAGCAACCGAAGCAGGACCCAAGACTTTGTTAATCATGCCGTCTGAGGGCAACCTGCCAGCAGATTACCCAAATGTAATGACTGCAACAGTGAATACACTCTAGCATCTACATTTATAGTAAGTGTACACAACTGTACTTTCTAAATAAACTTACATGTAGAGCAAAGGCAGAGTACTGCTGAGTAGTCAATTCTGAGGACAAATGCAAAATGCTCTGATTCTCTCTGAGAAAGTCTTAAAAATAATACATGACTCCTGACTCATTTTAGATTGCATCATTCTTCTCTGGTTCCCAGGCTAACAGAAACAGATTTTTAACATTTCTCTGATCTTGTACCTGGCCAGGAAAGTACAACAATAAAAGACATTATATATGTAAAATCTAGCAATTAGCTCTGGTCTGAAAACAATAGAAGGAATTCCTCAGTCCAGACATGGTCTCCGAGCTTTGAGATCAGTCCCACAATGCTTGACTTATCAGCTTTCTTCCAGCAGCGTGCACTGTGGTTACATTTTTGAAGTTCAACATTTAACGCAGTTTTCTTAGATTTAAGAGGACAAGCCTGTGGATTATATTCATATTTACAATGACATAGAATTATCTACATTAGCTAGGCTGCTAGCCTTCACATATCTTCACAACTAGAACAGATAGATATGGGTAAGCATGGTTTTATAGAGGGCAGGTAAACATTTGATATTATTCGTAAATCTGTATTGATTCAGAGGGTAGGGAAAGCAAGCAAGAAACCACTCTTTAATGTTGATGCAGAGAAAGCATTCAGTAGAGTCAGATGTGATTGAGGACAGTGTTGTAACATTTGCATTCTGTGATAAAATATTCAGTAAGGAGGCTGTATGAAGGGTCTGAGGCAAGATTCTCCAGCAAGCTGTGTTTGAACGGAGAAATCATACAAGGGATAGCAGATTTCCCTTCTGTTATTTGCTTTTATTTTTGCTCTTAGTAAGAAAGCACAAGATTCACAAATTTGCCTGTGGTTGGGGCCAGAACACCTGTCCACAGTTAATTCAATATTTAAGGGCTTTTGGCTTCCCTTGTTAGTTGACTGTAGGAACAACAGTATTTTAAAAGGACTTTTCCCTGACCCTTCTGCAGAGAAAACCCTGAATAGGGCAACCAGAGAGGGAAAAGGACACAGAATCTAGAAAAAGAAAAGTTGATGATGCCAAGCCCATACTCTGTCCTGAAAGCACTAAGGCCAGAGTTAACAATACCTGTTAAAGTACGTGAGCCTTCTCCATTGTTTCCACATCAGTCAGAACTGATACCGATTTGAGACAAGTCTCCAACTGAGAAGGTATTGCCTTGATGCATCTCCAAGCTACCCATCCACCTCTTCCCTCCTGTCTAAGTCTTTCAGACACAGATTGCGACTGCATGATGAGGCTTTTTTTGAAGGCGCAGATTCAGATGGGTGTCATCCCATGCTAACACAGGGAGAACATGCAAACTCCACACAGAAGGCACCCCAGCCGAGAATCAAACCGGAGAACCGTCGTTGTGAGGCGACAACGTTAACCGCTGCACCACTGTGCCGCCCCGTGTTCTTGCTCTTCTCTGGTCCATATGTTGGCACCAGTGGTTTTGAAGCCAAGGCATTTCCCAGACCCTGTGTGCCTGGTGCCAGCCGGTACCCTTACCCTAGCACTGGATGTTCTTCATGTTTCACTGTTGCAGTCATTACATTTGGGTAATCTGCTGGCAGGTTAGCCTCAGTCGGCCTGAATAACAAAGTCTTTCGTCCTGCGTCGGTTGCCGTCTCCTCTTACATGACGTCAGGGGTATAAAACCTGTAGCAGACGCCATTTTATTCAGTCTTTCTTGCCGCATGGTGCCAGAAGCAGTTCGTAGGTGCCGGTCGGCCGACTCCTGAAATTTTCGCATTCGAGTTTCAGAACCGAAGTCTTCAAACTAAAAACCCCGTTGGGGAAACATTTTCTTGCTCCTTACCGATGTCAGGAAAAGCTAATAATTCCGTCACTTGTGGGAAGCAAATACCTCATAAGGATTTTCATTTATACTGTATTCCTTGCCTAGGCCCAGATCATAACGTGCCTTGCTGTCGGTTTTGTGCTAGATTTAACCAACGCACTATTAAGCGTCTGTATAGTTTTGCTTCTAAATATTTTGGATCAAGATTTAATTATCCTGAAATGTCATCTGTTAGCAATACGGCTACCAGAATTTACAAAAAACCAAAGAGACAGACCGTTGAGGTCCAAAACCGACAAGGCTTCTCCTAAGCCAGTGGCCGGTTCGCCGGTACTCAGGTGCTTTCGCAGCCCCTGATACCCGCTACTTTTGAGTTGCAGGCCTTTACCGAGACCCATTCGGAGTCCGGTATGCTACGAGATTCTCAGAGTATTGAACCCTTGGATATCTCTCCCTTGGATGGGTCCGGAGCCGCTGAGCAGGCACCAGCTTCTTAGGGTGTTTTTCAGGCCTCAACATTTTTATATAAAACCGACGCCAGCCTCAAAAACAAGGTCAAAAGTATCTTCTAAGTCTAAAAATCTGACTCATGAGCCACGTGCTCAGGCCCCTATGCCTAAAAAACAGATTATCAAAATGGCTGAGGACTTGATTACCTTGGTCAGGGGTTCCCACCCCCCCCCCCCCCCTGCTAAGCGGCCTGGGCAAGGCACTGATTATGAATCTTCAGATCAGGTTTCCATTTCTTCTGATTCCTCTTCTGATCAGGAATTTTCCATTCCACCCTATGAGGATTCTGATGCTTAAATATCAACAGCATGTTATGGGCCTACTGAAACAGAAAATGATGTTTATTTCTGATTGTGTGGAAAATAAAGTTACAAGAATTATTGCATTCCGCAGAACTGGTTGGAAAGCATACTTTGCAATGTGGTTTTTATTCCTTGGACGCCTCTTGCAGGGCCGCAGTTACTGGATCTGTGATTAGAAGGCATGCCTGGCTCAAGGAGCAAAATCTGCCTGTTCATGTTAAAGCTAAACTGTTGGATGCCCCCTTGCAGCATGACACACTGGTAATAGGGCAGAAGAGGTTTTAAAGAAAGTGGAAGACAAAGCTAAATCTATGCAAACTGTAAAAGATTTCTTGCAAGTGCAGCCACCCAGGTTCAGTAGGCATTGGCCTACTAAAAATTGGTCCTTTCCTGTGTCCAACAGAGCCACTCAAGGCAAATCCAGGCGCTCAAAAGGCTCCAGATGCCAATCACAAGGTTCTTGCAGGTCAAAGCAGTGGGGTGCCTCCACCTCCAAATCTGGAGGAAACAAAGGACAACCCTACAGTAAGCAGTCTCAATGACTTTTCTCTACCATCACCAAGCACTTATCTTTTGGCAGTCCCCTTGGGGGGAAAACTAGCACTTCATGCTCAAAGTTGGCCGTTAATTACTCAGGACAAGTGGGTATTGAACATAGTATCCCAGGGGTACAGATTTCATTTCCATACTTTGTCAATTCCAAACGGATGGCCAGATCTGCCACAGAATCAGTGGGCCCAGGCTCAGAAACAAGTTATGTCCCTCATGGATATGAGGGCTATTCAACCAGTACCAGAAAAGGAAAAAGGACAAGGTTTTTATTCAAAACTTTTCCTGGTACCCAAGCAGAAACGCTTGGTTATTGACTCTAGACTTGAGGCATACCTGCATATCCCCATAAGGGAATCATGCCAAAGATACCTCCGTTTCAAGGCAGGTTTTTTGCATTACCAATTCTCTGCACTGCCCTTTGGCTCATCTACTGTGCCCAGGGTCTTTGCAAAGTGCCTGGCACCAGTAATTGCATTCTGCAGACAGAGGCATACAAATTTATCCTCATCTGGATGACTGTCTCATTCAAGCAGATGACAAGCACACTCTTCAACAATCTGGCATTTGTAAAAAGGCTTCTAACATGCCTAAGGTACACAATAAACAAAAAGAAATCCCAACTGATACCCTCTCAAATTAAATTCCTGGGTGCAAGCTTGAATACAACTGTCCAGATGGCTTACCTTACGCCAGACAAACAAAGGCAACTGACAATATACTTCAAACAAATTGCAACAAAACCCATTTATCTGCAAGACAAATTCTGCAGGCTTTGGGGTTCATGGCATCCTGCATTCTACTAATTCCATATGCAAGACTGCATATGAGGAAACTTCAATGGTACCTAAAAAGTTTATGGAGCCAACATTGTCAGTCTGGAAACAATGATTTCTCTCATTCCCTGCCTACAACATGAGATCTGAAGTAGTTGACTTCATTCATTCTGCACATATGGGTATACGGATCAGATTCGGATCCGAGCCGGCAAAAACATTTCAAGCATCAGCTACAAGCTCCTCCCCTACCTATATTACCTCCCTTCCTCCTATCTAGCCCCAGATCTCGTTTACCGCTCTGAGTCAGCATCGTGGTCTCTCAGCTCTTAGCTAGGTGGTAAGGTTTTTGGTACTTTTTGCTATTTGTTGAGTGTGAATTCCTTCCCTTTTTCCTCCATTACATCACGTTTGGTCGTCGTGTTATTAAAAAAAAAAAAAAAAAAAAAAAAAAAGCTTTTAGTTTGTATTCTCTAGTGGTGGTTTTGTGTTCTGGTTCCCGCCTGGGCCCATCCCGGTTTAGTGTGTGTGTGCACGTGGTCCGTTTAGGGCTTTTTTCTGTCATTGTTATGGCTGAACAGACTAAGGTTCTCTTCAAAAAGTGCAGTGTGTGGTCATAAGCTTTCTCCAGCCGATGGCCACACTCTTGTGGTCTATGTTTAGGGGTCGCCCATCTGTCAGTATCCTGTGACATTTGTTCGGGGTTTAACCCAAGGGCGTTGAAGGATCGTTGGGCTAAGCTTGTGGCCAAAGTCTTGCTACCTGCTTCTGCCCTGGAGTCTGCCTCTGTTTCCTATCCAGCCAGTGACTCTGTGCAGGGAGGGACTCAACCTCCTGCCAGGCCTGCTTCTTCGGAGTCGTCCCAGAGAGGTAGGGAGAAAGAGAGGAGCCATAAAGAGAGAGACAGGCCCAGGAAAAGGTCTCTGGTCAAGGGAGTCTTTTTCCAGTCCCTCTGCTAAGATATCTAGGTCTCATTTTCGGCTCCGCTCTCCCCATTTCTCGCCGGAGCCGATGGAGTCATCGGAGCTGAGGCACTCCCCTCTGATCCGACCCAGACCCAAGTCGGTCGCTTCCTCCAGATCGACTCAGAGTGTATCCGAACTTAATATGGATAGGCTGATAGGAGGTTCATCTAGAACCAGATTCAGATGGGGGTCTTACCAGGACCCTCTCCCATTGGTGAGGGTTCTTCTGCTACTACGTTCCCACCCTATTGCTCCTTCCCCTATCCGACCCGATGCTTCGAGATTTTCGGGTCAGAGACCTTCCGGAGCCGTGGGGTCGGAGCCGATGGTTTTCGTTTCCTCTACGTCCGCTGTCACCTTGAGTTGCTCTGATCTGATCTCTGATCCAGGGGACTCTCGGAGCCGTGGTCGTGGAGTCAGATCCGAGAGTCAGGATCTCGTTCTTTCGGATCCCACCCTCGGCGCCTGGACTACCCCGCAAGTCGGCTCCGGTTCCGGCATCGGTGCTGGGGAGAGCCTCTTCCTTACGTTCTACGGACAAGTAGAAAAAAAGGATCCCAAAATGAAGAGATGAGCTTTTAAAACCTGAACGCAATTTTATTTAAACAGTGAAACAGCGATGTTCTTCATTCCACATTGTCAGTTGTCCAGTCGCCACCCCGGAGGAGAGAGTCGCTGGGTCAGGTCGGTCAGCCGGGGATCGGCAGTACGCGTCACGCCAGTACTAATGCGGTCGCCATCATATCAGACTTTTTTTGTTTTTGATGCATGGTGATGCCAGAAGCAGTTTGGCGAAGTGCAGGTTGGCGCTCTGGATTTTCTTGAAGAAGGAGGAGTTTCCCGAATCCGAGTTGGCATAAGTACGCTGGGGAACATTTTTGTTTTTTCTTGCCTAAGAAAAGACTGAGGATATGGCGTCGGTCATCGTCGTGATATAATTCTGACAGACTGCAGTCTCCAGCGCCTTCTCAACCAGCCATATACTCTGGTATTCGTGGGCGACTGGACTGGACAGCTACCCAACCCAATGGTTAGGACTGCAGCAATGTGGATCCTCGAACATCTACATTTATGGTAGGTACAAAACTGTACTTTTTCGCCACACACACTAGGTGGCTTCTTCAGAGGTAACAAAGAGCGCAAATAAAACGCTCCTTAAATACACAACTAGTTAAAAGCAATTACCAATAGAAAGCAATTAATAAAAAAGGGCAACAGCCCCTTATTTCGAATTGGACACTGCAACAGTAAAAAACTGGTTATAAGTGACTTTGCAGACACCATTTAAAATGTGTCAATACAACATTTTCCAACAGCCACTTTATACTCTGCATAAATACAATATGTAAAAAAACAGTGTATAAGGCGATCATGGCATATAAAAAATACCTATACATAAATAACAAATGCAAAACCTCACATAATAAAGGTATGGGTATCCATCTATCCATCTACGGAGGCGTACTCTCCATTGGCATTCAGGGCAGTGGAAAGGGTCCTCTCCCAGGTGTTGAGACCACAGCTCACATCCTCTGATCTGGCCCACATGCCCCTGATTTTGGATTCAGCTCCCATTGCCCTGTCTCAGGGACAGCCCGTGCAAAGGCAGCCCCAGGTCATTCCCCTCAGGGAATCCCCGGAGGCTTACGAATCCTCTCCAGAGAGTCACACTGGAGAGGAACCTCGTAAGCGTAAGTGCAAGAGGAGGCACTTAGACTCCCCTGAGTCCATTACCACTGATACGGACTTGGATGAAGGAGAGGGTTCCCCCAGATCACCTTCCGAGGACGTCTCGTTTGGAGACATTATGGAGATCCTCCGCCAAAGAGGAGGTTGGTCAGCTCCCAAAACCTGTGCAGTAGAGTCCGTATTCCTGGATGCATTTGGCGCGGGCCCATGTACTTCCTGTGTCTCCCCACCAGCTGACCCTTTGGTGGACCTCATCACCACTAGGGCATGGAAGGATCCTGACCCCGCAGAGCCAATCCCCAAAAGGCCAGACAAAATTCTTTCTCCACCATCAGACAGGCAGACATGGTCCAAGGGAGCTCCGGTAGACGCTATGGTGGTTGCAGCTGCCACAAAGAAGGAACTAGCACAGGAGAGTTCCTCTGTTCATCCACCGGGCAAGGAGTCCAGGTCGATGGATCATTTTGGGAAGTGCATGTACTAGTCAGCGACATTTTCTATTCGTGCGCTGAATTACTTGGCACATGTCATTCGACTGCAGCGAGACCTTATATTGGAGCTAACTGAGTGGCCCCCGGAATCTCTGTCGCAGCAGGACAAGCAGTCCTTTACTGCCAAGATGACTGCGCTGAAATCCGTGAATAATACCTCTATGAGTCTCCTCTCTCATGCCACGGAGGGTGCCGCTAGAGCTGCAGGTGCAGGCATTGCTTTGAGGCGACACACCTGGATCAGGCTGTGTCAGTTTGCGGACCCCTTTAAGGCGTCTTTCATCAACGCCCCATTCGATGGATCATCCCTCTTTTGGAAGACCATACGTGACATGCTAACCCAGAGTGAGGAGGACAGAAAGACTGTCTGCTGTCGGAATCCGCTTCTCTAACCCCCAGAGGTCCTATTCCAGGAACCAAAAGGGGCAAAAGAAGATGTGGTTCCGGAAATCACAGTCCTTTCGTGACACTCAGGAGTATTCATCCCCCACAGGCCGAGGGGGTCATGACCAACGCCGCCCCAGGGGCAGAGGGGTCCTAGAAACTTTGGGTCTAGGGCACCTTTTTCCGACAGACCCACTCAACAACCCTGAGGGGTTGCCCAGCTGCTCTACTCTGGAGGCAGTCGGGGAAGATTTTCCTTACATCCAGCGGCATGGAAGTCTATTACTGCAGACCGCTGGGTGTTGAACATCGCATCCAGAGGATATTCTATCCCCTTCATTTCACATCCCATATTTCCAGCTCGCCTTCCATATGTCCCACCCGCTCACAGGGAGGCTGCAGCTTTAGATGTTTCGAAGCTGTTACAAAAACGAGCTATCGAGCCGGTCCCCCAGATCAATCCAAATCAGGCATCTACTCAAGGTTATTTTTAGTGCCAAAGAAGACGGGGGACCTCAGGCTCATTGTGGACCTGTCTATCCTCAACCTGTTGGTAGAGAGACAAAAATTCCGGATGGTCACTCTACAATCCATTCTACCGTTTCTGAGAGAATGCGACTGGATGTGCTCGTTAGACCTTCAGGACGCTTACCATCACATCAAGGTCCACAGGAGCTCCAGGAGGTTTCTCCGCTTCCGGCTTGGGGCCAGTCTCTTTCAATTCAGAGCCCTACCCTTTAGTCTCACCACAGCCCCCACGGTGTTAACCAAGGTTATGGCGTTCGTAGCGGCTCACCTGAGACTTCAGGGCATTCAGGTATTCCCCTACCTAGACGACTGGCTCTTCGCTGCATCCACCAGGCGTCTCCTGTATCGTGCCTTACACTACTTCTTTGGTCTGGCTCACAAGTTAGGCATCTCGATCAACCTCAACAAGTCCCATCTGACTCCGGTTCAGATCATAGACTTCATCGGGGCTCGGTTGGATTAGAGTCAGTCAAAGATTTTTCTCACTCCGGAAAGGATAGCGAATCTCAGACTACATGTTTCCGTGATCTTGGATCACGCGGTCGTCACAGCAGCCGATGTTCAGGGCCCTGGGTTCCATGGCAGCAGCAATCTCTATACTCCCTCTTGCACATCTTCACATGAGAATTCTTCAGTGGAATCTGGCAGTCCAATGGTCCTGGCTAGACCTTCCGATGAGTTTCCACATCCGTATCAATTGGGCATGCAGAATGGCACTCCTGTGGTGGCGTCACTCTGTGGACATATTTGTGGGGTGCAGCTTTCTAGCCCCTCAGACTCAAGCCACGGTGACCCCGGACGCTTCCCAGTTCGGGTGGGGGGGGGCACTTCCTGGGAAGAACTGTCCAAGGCATGTGGTCTCCTCCAGAGACCAAGCTACACATCAGTGTCCTGGAAATGAGGGCAGTTTTGTTAGCATTGAGAGCCTTCCACCCGGTCCTACCTCCGGGGATGATGGCCATTCAATCAGACAACATGTCTGTAGTCTGGTATATAAACAGAGAGGGACCCGATCCTACCCCCTTTGTCGCAAGGCCATGAGAGTTTGGGAGTGGGCCATATCCAGCTGGTTTCTCGTAGCAACACATATCCTGGGATGCTCCAACATTCTGGCGGACAGTCTCAGCAGGGCTATCCTGCTTCCCTACGAGTGGTCCCTGAAACAATCGGTGGCTGAGAAGATCTTCCGTATTTGGGGTCAACCTTGCTGCAATCTCTTTGCGTCTCCTTCCAACGCGAAGTGTAGCAAATTCTTCGCTCTGATCCCCCCTCTGGGGAATGCCCCCAGGGACGCTCTAGTCCATGCTTGGCCTCCCGGGCTACTGTATGCTTATCCCCCGTTACCTCTGATTCCGAAGTTCCTTCAGAGAGCTTGCCGGCTGCCGTGCAAAGTCATTCTCATAGCTCCCTTCTGGCCACGTCAGGTGTAGTTTCCCTTCCAATGGTCTCACCTGTTATCCATGTCCGGATCTAATTTCTCACCCGTCGGGCTTGTCCCTGCCCAACCTGGACAGTCTCAAGCTGACGGCTTGGCTGCTCCAGTTCCCATGATCATCAGGACTCCCGGACTTTCATCTCCTGTTGAGAATATTCTGGTAGCTTCTCTTAAGGCCTCCACTAGGAAACTGTACAATAGCTAGTGGAAACATTTTTGTGTTTGGGCCTCTCAGCGCAATCAGAACCCGTTTACAGCCCCTTTTTCGGTCATGCTCGAGTGCTACCACCATCAAAGTTCAAGTGGCGGCCATCTCTAATTTTCATGTGGGTGAAACTAAGGTTGCTCTGGCTTTGACCACACTCTGTAAAGCCTTCCTGAAGGGCATCTTTTTATTGCGACCTCCAGTTAAAGAAACAGTGCCCCCCCTGGAATTTGACTTTAGTCCTTCAGGCCTTGACCTCTCCCCCTTTCGAGCCAGCCGGTTCAGTTCCGATGAAGTTCTTGTCATGGAAGACAGCATTCTTGGTCGCCATCACTTCGGCTAAGAGAGTTTCTGAGTTGCAGGCATTATCCTCCTTGCCCCCTATTTGGTTTTTCACAAGGATAGAATTTCGTTGCGCACCAACCCTTCTTTTCTTCCCAAAGTGTCTTCACCAGCCAATATTAATCATTCCATAAATTTGCCAGTCTTCTTCCCAGATTTTCAGAATAGGGGTGAACGTAAGCTTCATTTGTTGGATGTTCATAGACAGCTTAGTTCTTACCTCCATAGGACTAAACCCTTCCAGAAGTCTGATCAGTTTTGTCTCTTTTCCTAAACCATTTTTGGGTAAAGCAGTTTCGAAAGTGTCCTTAGCAAGGTGGATCACCCTGTGTATTGCACAGGTCTGTAAAGACAAAGGGTTATCTCCTCCTGGTGTATTGAAGGCTCATTTCACTAGAGCTATGGCCACTTCTGCAGCTTTCTGGTCGAGAGTTTCATTAGATGATATTTGTGCAGCAGCTACTTGGGCAAATTCTCACACATTCTTCTCTCATTACAAATTGGATCTTATTTCTAGAGGGACAGCATCCTTTGGCTCTGCGGTGCTCAGAAATATCCTTCCATAAGGGCCTCCCAGGAAATCTAGTAGCTGGGGACTCTGTCCCATATGTGCAGAATGAATGAAGTCAACTACTTCAGATAAAGAAGTTATGTTCTTACCATAACGTTCCATCTGAGTAGTAGACTTCATTCTTCTGCACTTTCCCTCCCTCCGTCCCCCTCACTCTTCAGGTTATCCTGTTTAGGGTTTTTGGTTGCGTCGCTTTTTAGTGACAGCAAACTCGATCTGGGGCTAGATAGGAGGAAGTGAGGTAATATAGGTGGGGAGGAGCTTGGAGCACAGAGCTGATGTTTGAAAAGTTTTTCCCGGCTCTGATCCGAATCGGATCCGTATACCCATATGTGCAGAAGAGTGAAGTCTACTACTCAGATGGAACGTTATGGTAAGAACTTAACTTCTTTTTTCTTTGGTGGCGGAGACATGTCACCAAAACAAGGGACTGTCATTCACTCTACCCCCTGCCACCCAAACCCTAACTACAGATGCATCAGACTATGTTTGGGGTGCCCACCTGGCGGGGAGATGCATTCAGGGCAAATGGAGCCCAAAACAAATGCATCTGCATATCACCCAGAAAGAGATGCTAGCTGTTCAGAATGCTCTGACAGCCTTCAAGGACTGACTTCATCCAGGACAACTATTGATAAAGACTGACAACACCACGGTTATGTGGTGCATAAACAAGCAGGGGGGTACACATTCCTACCCCCTTTGCAGATTAGCCATGGCAGTGTGGAACACAGCTTTGACTTAACCAAATACATCTTCAAGCTCAATTCCTGCCAGGAAAACAAAATACGCTGGGAGATGACCTAAGCAGAAATCTTATGGACCCACACGAATGGAAACTGGATTCACAAATCTTCAGCATGTTAACGTGGAAATGGGGGAGCCCAGACATCTATTTGCCTCTCCCCAAAATTATCAGCTGGACAAATTCTGCACAAGAATTTATCACAAAAAAGCATGGAAAGTGGATGCCTTATCCTTCAGATGAAAAAACCTATCAGTCTATGCCTTTCCCCCTATGCCTCTTCTCTCCAAGGTGTTAAAAGTCAGACAGGAAAAAAAACAAAAATGATCCTATTTGCTCCGGACTGGCCTCGACAACACTGGTACCAACTTCTAAGGAATATGTCTCAACTTTCCCCATTGGTACTTGCCTCAAATACCTAATCTATTCTGCACACTTAGCGCCAAACTCTGAACCTTGCAGCATGGCTGATCATTTAGTTATTCAAACACCTCTCAGTAAATCTTTGATGGATGTCATTTTGGAAGCCAGAAGGCCTAGTACTAGAAAATCTTATGCTGATAAATGGAAGTGATTCTGTGCTTGGAACCAAGCACAAGAAACAGACACAGCAAAGCCCAATATTCTTCAGATTTTACAATATTTGACTGAGATGCTTGACCAAGGGCCTATCATTTTCTTCAATAAAAATCCATGCCTCTACCATCTCGGCTCATTACAAGACAGAGCCTCCCCTCTTTTCTCATCCTCTGCTTAAACAGCATCTTAGAGGGGCCAACATTTTAAGGCCTCCCAGAAGATCACCAAAGTCCTGCATGGGACCTCAATTTTGTGCTGGAAAAACTCACCCTGCCTCTTTTTAAACCAGCAGCTACTGCGGGTATAAAATTTCTATCTTGGAAAACAGCTTTTCTCTTGGCAGTCACTTCAGCAAGAAGGGTTTCAGAACTACAGGCTCTCATGGCTGTTGGAGCCTTTTATTACATTTTACCCGGACAGGGTGTCCCTAAGGACCAATCCTTCTTTTATGCCTAAGGTGGTATCCAATGTGGCTCTTAACCAGACAATTCACCTGCCAACTTTTTACCCAAATCCGCAGAACATGGGGGAGTGGATTCTGCATTCATTGGACGTACACAGACAACTAAGATCCTACTTGAACAGGACCGACTCTCTAAGAAAGTCTGAGCAACTACTGGTATCATTTGCTGAAGGGTCAGAGGGGAAGGCTATATCAAAGCAGACTATTTCTAAATGGATAAGCCACAGCATTCGTTTCTGCTACCTGCACCATGGTAAACGTGTGCCCAAGGGGATCAGATCTCATTCCACCAGGGCTGCCTCTACCTCAGCAGTTTTTCTCAGAGGGGTTCCAACCAAAGACATTCTAGAGGCTGCTACTTGGAGCTCTGTTCATACAATTAACAAAGCATTATCATTTGCCTCTTCTCCAAATCCAGGGCAGGCTTTGCCACTGCAGTTCTGCAGGGCCTTATAGCCGCTCCTAATGCTGTTTAGCTCCATCCTCTCATCCATAGCTTTGGGATTCTACCCAAATGTAATGACCAGCAGTGAAACACGAAGAACATAGTACAGTTGTGTACACTTACCATTAATGTAGATGTTAGTGTGTATTCACTGTTGCAGTCCGGGTTACCCACCGCCATCCCCCTTTTCTATAACTTTTCTTTCCTTCACTATATATGAAAGCCTTTGTGGTGTATTTGCTGTTAGATTAAGGTAAAGTTTATGTTGCTAAAAGTGCATTTTCATATATTTCTGATATATAATATATATATTTTTTTTTTTTGGGGGGGGGGGGGGGGGCACCTGACATCTAGGGCAAGAAAAACTTAATAAAATGGCATTGGCTGCATGTTTTATACCCCTGACGACCTGACATCATGGAAGAGGAGACAGCAACCGACGCAGGACACAAGACTTTGTTATTCAGACCGACTGAGGGTAACCTGCCAGCAGATTACCCAAATGTAATGACTGCAGCAGTGAATACACTTGAACATCTACATTTATGGTAAGTGTACACAATTGTACTTTCTCACACATCCAATTCACTCTGTGCTGAAGCCTTCAACATCAGTTGAATCTCGAGGCAAATTGACTCCAGGTTTGACACCAGACCAATTGATGCCTTTCTCAATATTGGAAACTTCAGATGTTCTTAATGTTTCACTGTTGCAGTCATCACACTTGGGTTATATGCCTGCAGGTAGCCCTCAGTCGGCCCGAATACCAGAGTCTTGGGATTTCTGCGTCTGATGCTGTCGCTTCTTCCATGACGTCCGGTCATAAGGGGTATAAGACATGCAGCCGACCCCATTACATCCGCTTTTTTTGCAGAGCGGAGCCCGAAGCAGAAGCAGTTCGCAAGAGCCGATCGCCCGCTAGCTGAAATTTTCATTTTTCAGGTTTCAGACCTGAAGTCTTCCTTTCTTAATATTGGAAACTTCAGATGTTCTTCGTGTTTCACTGTTGCAGTCATCACACTTGGGTTATCCTGCCAGGAGTAGCCCTCAGTCGGCCCGAATACCAGAGGCTTAGTATTTCTGCGTCGGTAGGTGTCACTTCAGGACTGACGTCAGGTCATCCGCAGTATAAAAACAGGCAGCTGACGCCATTACATCAGTCTTTCTTGCCGAAGAGCCTGAAGCAGAAGCTGGCTGCACGAGTGCTGGTCGGCCGCTACCTGACTTTCGTTTCCAAAATTGAAGTTGAAGTCTTCTAAAGCTAAGTACCCCATTGGGGATCCTTGTTTCTTGCTCTAACCAATGTCAGAAAAAGTTAATTGTCTTGCCTGTGGAAAGCAAATACCACACCGAGATTTCCATTCTTACTGCGTCACCTGTTTAGGCCCAGACCACGACATACCTCGCTGCCGGTTTTGTGCTTTGTTCAACGCCCGAACTATTCGTCGTCGGGCCCTTATTGTAGCTAAATACTTTCATTCTTGATCTCCATATTCCGAAATGGCTTCTGTAACCCATCCGACTACTGATCTTCCAAAAAAAGTAAGGATAAAGACAAGAGACAGACCGCACAGGTCCAAAACCGCCACCGACACTCCGTTAAGCTAGTCGCCAGTTTACCGGTACTCAATGAAGTGCTTTCGCAGCCCCGATGCCTGCTTCGATGGTTTCGCAGGCTGCTGCCAAGAACCATTCAGAGTCTGGTATGCCGCAAGACTCTTGACTACGGAACCTACGGATATCTCTACCTTTGATGGGTCCGGAGCTGCTGTGCAAGTACCCGCTTCTGAGGAATTTCTTCACACTACCGATATTCGACAAAAACTGACTTCTTTTGTGTCTTCAGTTCTTTCTAAAACTACCGAGATGTTCTTCATCTCACATTGCTGCAGTCCTTACATATGGGTAGTCCGCTGTCCTCGGTCGGCCCGAATACCAAAGTATTAGGCTGACGTCGGTCAAGGCGCTTAAAACTGACATCAGGACGTCAGGGTACAAATGCGCATGACCGACGTCATATCCTCAGTCTTTTTTGCCGCATGGTCCGATGCAGAAGCAGCGTTGCAAGTGCCGTTCGGCGTTCTGAAATTTTTCGAGTTCGGAGTTTCAGACTGAATCCAAGTTGGCTAAGTACCCCGTTGGGGAATATTTTGGTTTTTTCTTGCCTCAGTGTTTTACGGATGTCAGAAAAAGTGAATAACTGTATTTCTTGTGGGAAACAGATACCGCATAGGGATTATCATTCTTTGTGTATTCCTTGTTTGGGGCCTGAGCACGACGTTGTTGGGTGTCGCTTTTGTGCTAGGTTCAATAAGCGCACTATTAAGCGAAGGTTAGATTGTGCTAGGCTGGTCTTCGGGAAGCGGTGCAATTATAATATGCCGTCGGATTCTCCGGCCGCTTCTAAGAAGCGCAAAGACAAAACAGTTAAACCCAGGCAAGATGAGTCGTCCGTTCCGGACGCCGGTTCTTTAGAGGCTTCAGTGGAACCGGTGGTTCCGACGGAGACTTCTCTGGAGTCTCAGGGGGAGACTTTGATTTTGCAGGATGTGGCCTCTCAGGAGGCAGGTCAGGCTGAAGGGGCTTCTCAGGTTACTGTACTCCCCTCCCTTCCTAGGGTGGTTAGGCCCTCTCCTTCTGTTTCAAAGGCTTCTCCCAGAGGCAGGCCAGGTTTAGCTTCTGTTGGTGTCACTCCTAGTTAAGCAGGGTCTGTGCCCAAGAAGCACATGCTTAAAATGGCAGAAGATTTGATTACTCTGATTAGAGGTTCTTTGCCCCCTCCTGATAAGAGGCCTAGGGTGGAGCCAGAGTTGGGAAGTTTTGAGCAGGCTTCGATGTTTCAGAGTCTTGGCTGAAGACTTGCAGGAGTACTCTCCTTATTCTGATTCTGATGCAGATGATTCCACTCCTTCTGCTTCTCCTCCAGAGGATTTTTCTTTTTCAGAGACACTTCATTCTATGAGGGAACATTTTAAGTGGGAAGGTCAGGACTTCTCTGATTCTCGGAAAAGGCTTAGGGAATTTTTGCTTTTACCCCAACATAGGCTCTTGGCTATACCCCCTGTTCTGGATGTTGTGGAAGATGTGTTTGCAGAGGCTTCACTTAATCCTGATTCTCTGCCTCCTGCTCCTGTTAAACCGGATAGGTATTACAGGGTGCCTGAGGCTCATAAATTTCTTTATAAGAGTCCTAGGGCGGACCCAGAAACTATTAGTCAGGGACCTAAGGGTGTCAAGGCCTCTGTTGTAAAAAAATCCGGTTCCTCTAGATAAAGAGGCCAGAGCTTTGGATAGATGGGGAAAGAAGGTCTATACATCTTCTACCTTAGCTATGAGGGCTTTGAATTGCCAGTTTCATATGTTGAAATATCAAAGCTTTCTTCTTTCTCAATTGAAGTCCAAGGTGGATGCTCTGGCGGAAGGCATTGAGTGTAAAGAATTACAAGATTTGGTGCATGTCTCTGAACAGGTGGGTAAGCATTCATTACAATGTGGTTTTGATGCTGTGCAGGCCTCGTCTAGGGTGGCTGCCACTGGTTCAGTTCTTCGCAGGCACGCCTGGCTGAAGGATCAGAATTTATCTGACCATGTTAAGACAAGGATTTTGGATGCTCCTTTGCAATCTCATGTGTTTGGTTCACCTGTGGAGTCAGTCTTGAAGAAAATGGAAGACAAGGCTAAGTCTATGCAGGCTGTTAAAGATTTTTTGCAAGTTCAGCCTCCGAAGTTTAGTAGGAATTGGCCTGCTAAGGGGTGGACGTATCCTTCTTATGATTCTCAGTCTAGGGGTAGATCTAGACGTGGTAGGGGCAGAGCTCAGAGTTCTTTCAGACATAGAACAGGGAGTTCACCTGCACAATCTTCGGGTGAGGGCAGGGGCCAGTCCTTTCGTAAACAGGCCCAATGACCTATCTTTTCAGCTGCCAGATCCTTCTTGCCTGGCAGCACCTTTGGGAGGAAGGTTGGCACTCTTCAAGGAAAATTGGATTTTGATTACCCAAGACAAATGGGTATTGGATATCATACACCAAGGTTACAAGTTTTATTTCCATACCTTGCCTCCTTTCAAAGGCATGCGGACGTTCCTCCTCAGCAAAGACTAGAGGCTCACAAACAAATTTCTCTACTACTTCAAATAGGGGCCATACAACCGGTCCCTCTGCCAGAAGTGGGCCTAGGATTTTATTCTCGCCTGTTTCTAGTTCCAAAGAAAGGGAACACGTGGAGACCAATTTTGGATTTATCTATCCTCAACACATATCTGGACATTCCCAAGTTCAAAATGTTGACGTTACAACAGCTTTTACCTCTGCTGGGCAAAGATCACTGGATGGTGACTCTGGATCTCAAGGAGGCTTACCTTCATGTTCCTATCAGGCTCAGTTGCAGGAAGTATCTGCGTTTTCGGGCTGGGACTTCTCATTATCAGTTCTCTGCATTGCCCTTTGGCTTATCTACTGCGCCCAGAGTGTTCACAAAGGTTCTGGCTCCAGTGGTAGCTTTCTTCAGGCTAAGAGGAATACAGATCTATCCTTATTTGGACGATTGCCTGATTCTGGCCCAAGGAAAGGACGAACTTCTTCATCATTTACAGTATGTGATGGCAGTGTTAAGATGCCTGGGGTATTTTGTGAACGAAATGAAGTCCAGTCTAGTACCCTCTCAGGACATGTGCTTTCTGGGTGTGAGACTGAATACAGCATCCCAGATGGCCTTTTTGACCCTGGACAAACAAAAGAATCTTTCTCTTTACTTCCACCAATTGTCTCGTCAGTCCAGGCTGACTGCAAGGACAGTCCTTCAAGCCTTGGGGTTCATGGCATCTTGTATTCTGGTACTTCCCAATGCCAAACTGCATATGAGGAAGCTACAATGGTATCTCAAAAATGTATGGACACAGCACTGCCAAGATATGGACACTGTCATTCAGATAATACCTTGCATTCAAAAGGAATTTTTGTGGTGGGCTCAGGAATGTCACCTAAACAAGGGACTCTCTGTGACCCGGCCAGAGGCGAGTCAGATTCTAACGACAGATGCCTCAGACAAAGCTTGGGAGCTCATCTAAATGGAAAATGGGTACAAGACACGTGGCCTGCCAGACTTCAACATCTACATATCAACTTGAAGGAGATGTTAGCAGTCCAATTTGCATTGATAGCTTTCAAGGATTTACTTCTTCCAGGGCAGGTGTTGATTCTAACAGACAACACAACTGTCATGTGGTACATCAACAAGCAAGGGGGAACGCATTCATATCCTCTATGCAGACAAGCAATGATTTTGTGGGAGACTGCTCTCAGTTTACAGCTAACTCTTCAGGCAAGGTTTCTGCCAGGAACACAGAACTCCTTAGCAGATGTGTTGAGCAGACAAATTATGGATCCCCACGAGTGGAAATTGGATCCTCATGTATTTCAGAAATTGACAGTGTTATGGGGAACTCCAGACATAGATCTGTTCGCTTCTCCACTAAATTACCAGCTGCCAAAGTTTTGCACAAAAAGGTTTCATCCCACAGCTTGGAAAGTGGATGCTCTCTCATTCAATTGGAGCAATCTTCATGTGTATGCCTTTCCACCTCTGCCTCTCCTCCCAAAGGTACTCCTGAAGGTCAGACAGGACAAGCCAAACATGATTTTAATAGCTCCGGATTGGCCTCGACAGCACTGGTACCCATTACTGAGAAGTCTGGTACGGGAGCCTCCATGGCCTTTGCCTTCGATTCCTCACCTGCTGTCTCAGGAGAACAGTCATTTACTCAATGTCAAACTTCACTCTCTACATCTAACAGCCTGGCATATTCTGTTTTAAACCCTGGAGGGTCTCAGCTTCCGCAACAAGTTTTGAATGTTATTTTGGAGGCTAGAAGGCCTAGTACAAGGAAGGTGTACGCAGATAAATGGAGGAGATTTTTATTTTGGAGTACAGCAAAGGACTTTGATGTTTCTAAACCTAATTTAAGTGTTTCTCTTCAATACCTTACTGAGTTACTGGACAAAGGTTTGTCCTTCTCTATTAAGGTTCATGCTGCAGCAATTTCTGCTCACTATGACTGTGACCCACCATTATTTTCTCATCCTTTGTTTAAGCAATTCCTTAGAGGGGCAAAGAATATAAGACCCCCACGTAGAGCTCCTACTCCTGCTTGGGATCTCAATTTTGTGTTGGAGAAACTCACTCTACAACCTTTTGAGCCTGCAGCGACTGCAGAGTTGAAATATTTATCATGGAAGACTGCTTTTTTGTTGGCCATTACCTCTGCGAGAAGGGTTTCTGAATTACAGGCCCTTATGGCGGTTGAGCCTTTCCTAATTTTCCACAAGGACAGGGTATCTTTGCGTACCAACCCTTCCTTTATGCCTAAAGTGGTTTCTAGTGTGGCTTTAAACCAAACTATTCATTTACCTACTTTTTATGCAAAGCCCCAAAATAAAGGGGAAAAGATTTTGCACACTTTGGATGTACACAGACAGTTGCGATATTATTTGAGCAGAACTAAAGGGTGCAGGCAGTCTCAGCAGTTGTTTGTTTCATTTGCTTTGGGTTCTCAGGGCAAACCTGTTTCAAAACAGACTATTTCTAAGTGGATTGGTTTTGTATTGCTTTCTGTTATTCCCATCATGGTAAGGAGATTCCAGCTGGGATTAGGCCTCATTCCACTAGGGCTACTGCCACTTCTACAGCTTTTTAAGGGGTGGCTACTAAAGATATTTTGGAGGCAGCTACTTGGAGTTCAGTGCATACTTTCTCTAAGCATTACCACCTTCCACTTTACTCTAAATCTAGGGCTGGTTTTGCCACTGCAGTTTTACAGGGCATTTTGGCAGCTCCTAATGCTTTATAGTTTTGCCATCCTCCCTTACCTCTGCTTTGGGATTCTACCCATATGTAAGGACTGCAGCAATGTGAGATGAAGAACATAGTACAGTTTTGTACCTACCATAAATGTAGATGTTCGAAGATCCACATTGCTGCAGTCCAATTTACCCTCCCTCCTTCCCCTCTGTAGTTAGAGGTGGTTGTGTGGTTTGGGTTGTGAATATTGTAAATATTGTAAATATAATTAGTGCAGGGGTGGTTGGTTGTTTTTTTCCGTTTTTTGGCTTTGGCCTTTCTTTTTAGGGCCTTCTGACATCTGGGGCAAGAAAAGACTGAGGATATGACGTCGGTCGTGCGCATTTGTACCCTGACGTCCTGATGTCAGTTTTAAGCGCCTTGACCGACGTCAGCCTAATACTTTGGTATTCGGGCCGACCGAGGACAGCGGACTACCCATATGTAAGGACTGCAGCAATGTGGATCTTCGAACATCTACATTTATGGTAGGTACAAAACTGTACTTTTCTAAGGCCAAGAGTACGACTTGCGCCTAAAAAAACGACCCTAACTCAAGTGCCTGCTTCCTTGCCACAATCACAGATGCTTAAAATGGTGGAAGACCTCATCATGCTGATTAGGGGAAGCCATCCTCCCCCTGCTAAAAGAAAGACTTGTCCCCAACAGCATTATCTGGCCAAGAGTCCAACTCTGAGGTTTCTGATTATGAAGACCTGCCTTTATCAGCCTATGAGGATTCAGATGCAGAGGAATCAATTCCTTCTGCCTCCCCTCCAGAGGATTTTTCTTTTGGTGAAACCCTACATACTTTTGAGAGAGCATTTCCATTGGGAATGCCAGTATTATCCTCAGTCCAAAAAGAGACTTGGGGAATTTTTAGACTTACTACAGCACAGACCCTTAGCTATCCCTCCTGTTCTGGATGTTGTGGCTGATGTCTTTATGGAATCCAGTCTAACTCCTGATACTTTACCCCCTGCTCCCAGGAGACCTGACAGGTACTATAGAGTCCCCGACTCTCACAAATTTCTATTCAAAACTCCTACTGCTGACCCAGAGGTCATCTCCCAAGGACCTAAAGGAATAAAAACAACTTCAGCTAAGAATCCCACCCCCTCGGATAGGGATTCCCGAGCTTTATACAGATGGGGTAAAAATGTATACACCTCTGCAATGCTTAAATTGTCAGTTCCACATGCTGAAATACCAGCAACATACTACGGAACTTAAGCAAAAATTATCTACCTTCCCTGACTGTGCAGTAAATAAAGAATTACAGGAGCTTATGCATTCTGCAAGCAAAGTCAGCAAGCATACCCTGCAATGTGGGTATGAAGTCTTAGAAGCATCTTGCAGGGCAGCAGTCACAGGTTCTGTACTTTGAAGGCATGCCTGGCTTAAAGAGCAGACCTTGCCAGACCATGTCAAATCGAAATTATTGGACGCGCCTCTGAACAAGGACTATCTGTTTGGCACCAAAGCAGAAGAGGTTTTAAAAAAAGATGGAAGAAAAAGCTAAGTCTGTGAGGACGGTCAGACTTTTTGCAAATGCATCCTCCAAGATTCAGTAGGCATTGCCCCTCAAGACATTGGTCCTTTCCAGCCCCCTCAAGGCCACCCCAAACTAGACCTAGGGGAAACGGACCCCTCCTCCCAGACTACAGTCTCAGGGTATGCAAAGATCTAAGCAATGGAGTACCTCCACTTCTAAAACAGGGAATGCTAAGCCACCCCCTTATGGAAAGAATTCACAATGACTTTTCAACTTCTCCCCTCACCTCTGCCCAGTTGCTCGTGCCCCTAGGAGGAAAACTTGCCCACCATGCAAAAAACTGGACCTCCATCGCCAACGATCGATGGGTCCCCAACATAGTATCTCAAGGGTACAAATTCTATTTCCCCATGCTGCCAACCCCAGAAGGGTTCCCAGACCTTCCTCCAAACCAGTGGGCAGAAGCAGAAAACCAAGTTCAGTCCCTGCTCTCCATAAGGGCAATTTGGCCTGTTCCTGCAGAACAGATAGGCCAAAGTTTTTATTCAAGACTTTTCCTGGTACCCAAAAAAGAGGGCACCTGGTGCCCAATCTCAGATCTATCCATTCTAAACACCTTCCTGGTGGTACCAAAATTCAGAATGCTCACCCTGCGGCAGCTTCTACCTATGCTGTCCAAAGATGCCTGGTTAGCCACTCTAGACTTAAAGGAGGCCTATCTGCACATCCCAATCAGGGACTCCTGCAGGAAATAGCTTCGTTTCAGGGCAGGATCTATGCATTATCAGATGTTCTTCGTGTTTCACTGTTGCAGTCATCACACTTGGGTTATCTGCCTGCAGGTAGCCCTCAGTTGGCCCGAATAACAGAGTCTTGGGATTTCTGTGTCTGATGATGTTGCCTCTTCCATGATGTCAGGTCGCAGGGGTATAAAATATGCAGCCAACGCCATTACATCAGTCTTCCTTGCCGTGAAGGAGCTCAAAGCAGAAGCAGTTCGCAAGTGCCGGTCGGCCGCTAGCTGAAATTTTCATTTTTTCGAGTTTCAAACCTGAAGTCTTCTAAAGTTAAGTACCCCCATTGGGGATTCTTTTTTCTTGCTCTAACCAATGTCAGAAAAAGTTAATAATTGTCTTGCCTGTGAAAAGCAAATACCTCATAGAGATTTTCATTCTTGCTGCGTCACCTGTTTAGCTGTCAGTCTTGTGCCTTGTTTAATGCCTGAACCATTCGTCATCGGGCTATTTTTGTAGTTAAATTCTTTCGCTCTTGTTCTCCATTCTCCAAAATGGCTTCGGTTAGCCATCTGACTACCGATCTTCCAAAAAAAGCACAAAGACAGAGAAACTGCATAGGTCAAAAACTGCTGACAACGCTTCCGTTAAGCTAGTCGCCAGTCCACCTGTACTCAGTGAGGCGCCTTTGCAGCCCCTGATTCCCGCTTCTACAGATTTGCAGGCCTCTGCTGAGACCCATTCGGAGTCCAGTATGCTGCAAGATGCTTCTTCGACTATGGAACCTGCAGATGTGTCTACCTTGGATGGGTCTGGAGCCACTGTGCAGGCACCGGCATCTGAGGGTGTATTCCGACCTACCGATATTCGTATTAAACGGACAACTTCTTTTTTTAACTAAAACTACTGAGTTTCTCAGGCCCAGAGTTCACACTACGCCTAGAAAACTGACATCCAAAGCACATCTTCAAGCTCCCATGCCACAAAAACAAATGCTTAGAATGGCTGAAGACCTTATTACTCTAAGGGAAGCCAGCCTTCCCCTGCTAAAAGACAAAGAATTGAATTTCCTTCTGATTGTACAGAGCAGAAGTCTGATGACTCTCACCCTTCTTATTACCAGGGCATACCCTTCTCTACCTATGAGGATTCAGATGCAGAGGAATGCATTCCCTCTTCCTCCCTCCAGAGAATTTTTCTTTTGGTGAAACCTTGCATACCTTAAGAGAGCATTACACTGCGAATGCCAGGACTATCCTCAGTCCAAAAACAGACTCAGGGAATTTTTAGAGTTGCCTCAGCACAGGCCTCTAGCTATATCCCCTGTATTGGATATTGTAGATGATGTCTTCATGGAATCCAGTCTTACTCCTGACACTTTACCACCAGCTCCTAGGAAACCTGACAAGTACTACAGAGTACCTGACCCTCACAAATTTCTCTAAGAATCCTACTGCTGATCCAGAGACCATTTCCCAGGGACCTAAATGCATTAAGACTACTACAGCCAAAAACCCAATCCCTTCAGACAGGGATTCTAGAACTTTAGACAGATGGGGGTAAGAAGGTATATACCTCTGCAACTCTTGCCATCAGGGCTTTGACTTGCCAGTTTCACATGATGAAGTACCAACAACATGTTATGAAACTAATTAAACAAAAAAATGGTATTACCACCAGATTGTGCAGAAAATAAAGATTTACAAGAATTAATGCACTCTGCAAACCAAGTTAGTAAACATACTCTGCAGTGTGGGTATGATGCTTTAGAAGCATCTTGCAGGGCTATCATTACTGGGTCTGTACTGTGAAGGCATGCTTGGCTGAAGGAACAAGTCTTGCCAAACCATGTCAAAGCAAAATTACTAGATGCTTCATTAAGTCAGGATCGTTTGGCAGAAAAGCAGTAGTTCTTAAAATGATGGAAGAAAAAGCTAAATTTATGCAAACTGTCAAAGATTTCTTACAGGAGCAGCCACCTAGTTTCAGTAGGCATTGGCCTTCAAAAAACTGGTCCTTTCCAGTCACTCCAAGGCCTTCTCAGTCCAAACCCAGGGGAAACAGACCCCCAAGACTACAGTCTCAGGGTATGCAGAGATCTAAACAATGGAGTGTTCCCACCTCAAAAACAGGGAGTGGTAAGCCCCCCCCTTCCCCTTATGGAGAAAGTTCACAATGACTTCCCAGTTATCCTTCCCAGCCATGCCCAAGTACTTGCACCCCTAAGAGGAAAACTCCCCCTTCATGCAAAAAACTGGATGTCCCATTACTCAGGACCGATGGGTTCTAAACATTGTATCCCAGGGATATAGATTCTACTTCCACTCACTGCCAGCCCCAACCGGGTTGCCAGACCTTCCTCCAAACCAGTGGGCAGAGGCTCAAAAGCATGTACTTTCCCTTCTCCATATCAGGGCTATTCACCCTGTTCCAGTAGAACAAAGGGGACAGGGTTTCTACTCCAGACTGTTCCTGGTGCCCAGAAAAGAGAGCATGTTAAGTTGTCTATCTCGCCTTCATTCTTGCTGGATGGGTTCGGAGCCGACCTCGGCTCCGACTCAGCCACTCTAAAAGCTCGAGAGTTGGTTCCACCGGCTCGAGGCCCCCCTTATATCCCACAATGCTAGGCGTGAATTACCTCAGACCTCGTTTGCCGCTACAGCGATCGAGGTGTTGTTTTTTCTACCGGCTCAGGTCAGTTGTATTAGATCAGTTTTAATAACTATTTAAACCCCTTTTAGCTTAACCTTTTCTTTAACTATAGTGTAGTGGATATTATCTTTCTACCCTTATCCAGCCCCTTTCCCACAAGAACTGATAAGTTCTTTCCTTAGGCCTTCGGGCCCTCCATCCCTAATAGTGGTGTGTATGTGTTTTTGTAAGGATTTATTTTATATAAACTAACTAATTTCTTTAGCTTCTAGTTTAATTTACCCTTTTTCTGATAGTGTAATCGGTGTGTGTGTGTTGTGTGGTGGTTACACTTCGGTTCCTTGAAAATGTCCAAGGATTCAAAGGTCTCAGGCTTCAAGAAGTGTGACTCGTGCTGTCAGAAAATGTCTCTGACAGACGGTCACACTTCTTGTGTGTACTGCCTGGGACCTTTACACCTGCAGGACTCTTGTGCTGTATGCCATGGCTTCAGCCCTAGAGTCCTGCAGGAAAGAAAGAACAAACTCATCCTAAGGGGTTTGCTCAAGCCTGAAGGTTCCCTAACTGCTTCATCGGGAAAACCTTCCAAGGCTTCTAAGACCTCGACTCCAGTTTCTGAGTCGAGGCCTAAGGCTCAAGCCTACTGCTACATCGGCTCCGGCTGGAGCCGATGAGTCTTTGACTACAGTTTCTGTGGTTCCCTCGGCTCCGGCTGGAGCCGAGGTATTGGAGATTCCTGGGTCGGCTCCGATCAGACCTTCGGAGCCGACATCTAGAAAGAGGTCTAGGTCACTCTCCCTTGGCTCCGTTCATTCGGCTCCAGCGTCTCCCTTGCTGTCTGAACGGAGCCATAGGTCTCACTCCTCTAGGTCATCGAGGCTTTCGGATCATGACCTTCAGAGGGTAGTGAGTCGACTTCTAAAGTCCGAGGCACTGGCCCAAATGCTTCAGAGCCCGACTCATCAGTCGATGCTTCAACCTTTCCCTCTAAATATTTCTCCTCCGACTCCTTTGAGCTCTGAGCCGGGGCGTCTCGGAACAGAGACTGTGGTAGCGTCGGAACCGATACACTTGTCTTCGGTTCCGTCGGCTCCGATTTCTTCCTTTGAAGAATCTCGGCGCCGAACTTCCCTCGTCGGCTCCGAGGGGGTGAGTGGCATCGGATCCTTGTCCGACCCCGCTCTCCCTCTCGGTGCTTCGGCGCTGGTGAGTTCGGCTCCGACATCGGCCTCGGAGCCATCTCTGTCGGTGCCGAGGGAGGTTCTCAGCTTCTCGGAGCGGGGATCTCTGGCTCTGCCTGACAGGGGTGCATTCGAGGTCATGCGGAGTGTGTTGGAACCTGGTTCAACTCCACAGTCTGCTCCGTCCGCCCCTCCCTCTTCGGTGCCTCAGGTGATGTCTACTCTCTCCCTCATCCCTGACTGCAGAGAGCCAGCTCCTCAAGAATCCCCTGTGGGGATCTCATCCTCTTCCGAGGCCTCTCCTGAATTGGCAGGGGAGCCCCCTAGGAAGAGAAAGTGTAAGAGGAACACATAGACTCACCTGAGTCTGTCACCTCTGACACAGATTTAGAGGATTCCGAGGGTTCCCCCCGTTCCCCTTCTGAAGATGTCTCCTTTGCAGACATTCTAGAAATCCTGAAACAGAGGGGAAATTGGCCAGCCCTTAACACTTCGGAGGATGAATCTGTGTATCTTGAGGCATTTGGCTCTCGCCCTTCCACCTCCTGGGTGTCCCCCCCCCTTTGACCCCCTCATGCAGGTGGTAGCAAAGAAAGCCTGGACGGCTCCTGACTCAGTGGACCCTACCCCCAGGAGACCTTCTAAATTTACAGCACCCACTGATAAACAATTTCTGACCAAAGGAGTTACTGTAGATGCTATGGTGGTAGCTGCTGCCACCAAGAAGGAACTAGCTGATCCTTCAGTGCCTGTCCATCCCCCTAACAAGGAATCTAGGTCTATGGACAGGTACGGGAAGCGGATGTTTTCGTCAGCGACATTTGCAATGCGTTCGCTGAACTACTTATGCCATTTCACTCGTCTCCAGAGAGATTTGATCAAGGAAGCGAGTGAGATGTTGAAGGATCCTACAGCTGCAGGTTTTCAGGACAAGATGAACGCCCAGCTGACTACCCTGAATTGTATAGCTAACTCCTCCATGTGCCTCCTTTCATATGCGGCTGATGGAGCGAGTAGAGCCGCAGGGACAGGTGTAGCCTTACGCCGGCATGCCTGGATGCGACTATGCAATTTCGCGGACCCCTTTAAAACGTCTTTCACTAATTCCCCGTTTGATGGATCATCTCTCTTTGGTCCTCAAGTGAAAGAAACCTTGACTAGGTGCGAGACTGATGGCAAAACCTTGTCTGCCGTCGGAGTCCGTTTTTCTACTCCTTCTAGACCTTACCCCAAAGGCCAGAAAAGTGGGAAGATGTGGTTCCGTAAACAATCTCAAGGGAATTTGCCTGACGCACAGAGTCGGTTCCCCTCCAGAGGCAGAGGAGGGAACAATAATGGTAGACGCCCCAGAGGCAGAGGGGTCCAGAACCAGGGCAATCGAGAAACCTTTTCCGATAAGCCCTTTCAGCATCCCTGAGGTGTTGCCCGACTGTCCACCTTCGGAGGCAGTCAGGGGAAGATTGTCACTGTACCCAGAAGCCTGGCTATCCCTAACTCAAGACAAGTGGGTACAGTCCATTTCCGAAGGCTATTCCATTCCCTTCTCGCATTCCAAACCAATCAAAAATCCCTGCCAGATGTTCCACCGCTCAAAGGGATCTTGCAGCTTTGGAAATTTCAAAGCTGCTGCAAAAGAGCAATTCAGCCAGTTCCAGCAGACTAGCAAGGATCCGGAATCTACTCCAGGTTCTTTTTAGTTCCAAAGAAAACAGGGGACTGGAGACCAATTTTGGATCTCAGTATCTTGAACAAGTCAGTCAAGAAAACAAGATTTCGGATGGTCACGCTACAGTCCATCCTTCCCTATTGGGAAAGGAAAACTGGATGTGCTCTATAGATCTTCGGGACGCGTACTATCATATAAAGATGAACAGACGCTCCAGAAGATTCCTCCGCTTCAGGCTGGGAACCAGTCATTTTCAATTCAGAGCCCTGACCTTTGGACTCACCACTGCCCCGGTGTTTACCAAATGCATGGCAGTGGTAGCTTCTCACCTGAGACATCAAGGATTCCAGGTGTTTCCATATTTGGACGACTGGCTCCTCACAGCTCCCACCAAGCATCTTCTTCTAATGGCCAGAGACTACACCTTTCGCATTTGTCAAAAGTTGGGCATCTCAGTAAATGCGAAAAGTCTGATGCTCTACCCTCATGACCCCAGAGATCTCATCACTATTCATGGTGACTGGATTGTCCTTCATTCACATGTCTTGCCCCTGATTTTATTACCTGTTTCAGATCCTCCGAACTGCATTTTTGTGTATTTCTGTGTGTGAAAGCCAGTGCTCTCTTTATTTTCTTTATTTGAGTTAAATTTAGTAATTTTTTTGTGTATTTCTGTTTGGTTAGAGTTCTGGTTTGTTGGGCCTGCTTTCAGCTTTTGGGTGATCTTTTACCTGTTTTTCGCTTTTATAGGTGGATTTTGTAGAATGTGTGTCTTTTGTTTGTGTTGCTTTGTTTAGCTCTCCCTTTTTTGATGGGCTTTAAATCAATTGTTTGGCCCTCGCTGTTGCACCATGAGAGTGGTTGTGTGATTTGTGTGTGTTCACAACGGGGAGGCAGTGGCCGAGCGGCTCTCCCTGCTAAGATTGCATGGTCTTTTTTTTGAACTCGCCCTGCTCCGGCCCAATTGTTCCACACTCGGTGTGTTGTACTTCCTCTCATCTGGCCTCCTGCCTTTGTCCATTTGTGCTCCCGGCTGCTGGAGGCACAGAGGAGAGCCTGTGTGCTTTAACTTGGGCTGTCTGACTGGGGCCTGCCCCTGTAGCACCCTCCCTCGTCCTGGCTGCACCTCCTTGGGTTGGTCTCCTCCTTCGCCCTGCCTGTGTGAGGAGCTAACCTCCCGGAGGGAGGTGAGTTCTCTGTTGGCCCGCCAGCCAAGATCGGTCTTGCCAGGCAGGCGGGTCTGAGACCTCTCGTCGGTGATCTCCCCATGCACTTCTGATGCTGCCTGTCCTTTCTGATTTACCTCTCCCGAATCTCTGCCCACTTTTCTCCAGGAGTGGCTGGGATCCACCATCTCCAACACCTCTAGCCTCCTGGATGCTCCTTCTCCCTTTCTAGCTCCGGTTCGGCTCAGACAGACGCAGGCATTGGGAGCCCCGGGGACCTCGGATGAGTAGAGCTGGTACGGCCCAGATGCCCCCTTGAGCGGTCTCCGCTCCGGGGACCTCAACGCCTTTGGATCCAGCCCGTCCCGGAGCCGAGTGCTCCGTCGGCGCCGCTCTGAGCTGGAGCTTCTCTCGTCCGGCGGATCCGGAGCGGCGCCGGGCGGTCCTCCTGATTGGATTCGGGATCGAGGGGATCCAACCGGCGCGGTCTTCCGGGAGGCCGCCCGGATTGCCGAGTCCATGGAGAGGGCGGCTCCAGGGTCTCTGTCGGAGCTGCCTTGTGCCGGGGACCCGCCGCCTCTCCCTTAGCCTTGGGCGTCCACTGTCGCGAGGCCCTCTGCCGCTGAGCCCCTCTTCTTTCCGGCTGCGGCTCCTATGGAGCCCCCATCTGCCTGGGCTCTGGCCTCTGACAGCCCCTGTGAGGAACAGGCCGCCCACACCCTTGATGTAGTGGCACTGGGCTAGGCCGAGTCCGGACTGCTCCGAGGACTCCCTCCGCGGGACCCCTGGACAGCCCCTGTTCGAGCACTCTGGGTCCCCAGAGGGATGGAAAAATTCGTGACAATTGGCGGAGATGCATAAGTCAGAAACGGGGATGTCCCCGATGTCTCCTTCTAACAGAATGGGCCTTTTTGCTCTAAGGAATGCCCCCCGTGTGGCCTCTCTCCTGGCCCTGTCCACCGCGGAAGGAACTGTTCTTGGAGCACTTTGCGGTCCTCGTGCCCCCCTCCCTTTGTCCGCCACCCCCAGGGACACCGTGGACCCAATTGGAAGGGAGCCTGGGAAGGAACGTACCCGGATTGACCGGCCGTCCGAGATCCCCTGTCCCTCCACCGAAAAGGGCCTGAGTCTGGATGATGGACCGCTTAAGCTGTGTCAGAAGGACTCTCTTAGAGAAGGGGAAGCAAGGGGTGGCTCAGCACCACCCGAGCAAGAATCGGCAGATGATAAGGATTATGACTTCGCGCATCCCAGAGTCCGCCTCGGAGGTGGCATTGGGATGCAGCTGAGCCCGTAGAGGATGAGATTAGGTCTTATGGGGTATCCATGTACAGCGATATACTCTCCCAGGCAGAGGTCATTTCCGCCAATCTGCGGGACAGTGACTGGTCACCAGGGGCGCCAGAGTCAGTTACAACTAGCTGCGAGGAAGGAGTCTGCGCGGAGGCAGGGCACTGGTCACTACAGAGCTGGTTCTGCTGGGTCCTTGGCTGCCTCGTCATGGTGTTTGCTGAGCAGACGCCTTTTACGCTGGGTTCACGCTTGTCTGGGCAAGACTGTTCGGAGAACACCCAGAGGACGCCTATTGACCCAGGAAAACGCTGAGGAAGATTCTAGGTCTGCGGGCGCCCCTTGAGAAGTCCCAGAGGAACTGACAATTCCAGAAGTGGCAGAGAGGAGGACAGTCGGGAGTACCAGTCCTAGAGGCACAGGGGAGAGTCCAGTCCGGGCCAGGGGAGGAGGAGGGGAGGACGCACGCCAGCAGCAACAGGGCTCCCAGAAACTTGGTCAAGGAACTTTTCTCGGGGGTTGCTGGCTGCCCCCAGCAGGGAGTCCATAGCACCTGCTCGCTGGGAGAGGGGAATCGTCGCACGGGATTCTTCTCCTCTTTCCTTCACAGGGACCGCTGGTTTCCCAAATCTTCGCCCAGGGGATCAGTCCCTCCCCATTCACCTCTTCCAAAATCTGCCCTCCAAAAGAGAAGCGTCCCACCCGGTCAGACCAGAGAGCCTCAGGGTTCTACTTGGGCCTTTTAAAGAAAAAAGACCATCCAGCCCGTTTCTTTTAGGATCGGATCTTTGGGTTCGAAGACCCCAAATAAAAATCTCAATGGTCGGAACGAAATCAATTCCTAGACCTCTCTCTGAGAAAATCTATTCTCCCAGTCGATAAAGAACAATCACGCTTACAATCTATTCTCCCCTTGGACAGTAAAATCACTCTCGATGGAACTAGACTAGACCTCAGGGCGAGCCAGTCACTGACAGTGGCTCGTGAGTCCTTCCAGCCTCCGCTGGGTTGAGTCCAGCCACAGGTCTGGTCCTTCCGGTCCTCTGGTCACAGCCCCCCACCTCACCCTGTGGGCCACCAGGTCTCTTCCCTACCTGACCTTCCCTTCAGGGGGCTTCCTCTCCTATCTACGACTGGCTTCTCATTCACTTGGCCCATCCTGACTTCCTACTCCATCTCCTCTCCTTCCATCCCGTTCTTCCTCATCATTCACACACTGGCAATCACAAGCATAGGGCTTCAGGATAGACACAGGCCAGCCTGGGGCCCTTCCAGACTGCCCAGTTTACGAGCCTTCACAGCCTTCACAGCTGCAGCTCCAGGCAGCAAGTTCTGCTTCATTTTGTGTTCAGCCTGAGGTTCCTTAGAAGCTCTGGTTCCTGATAGGTGGGGGTCCTAGCATCACTTCCTCAATGCACTCTCACTATGCGCATTCTACAGTGGGCTCTTAGTACAGTGGTCATACCAGTGCTCTCCCCATGCATCATCCCATGCAGGCCCCATAAGCCATCCCAGCCCCTCTTGTGGGGTCAAGGATCTCCGGCTCTCCATTTTGGCTCCCCCTCCTCTTCTCCCCCCGCCCCCTCTCGCCACGGTCCACGGGGACGCCTCCGGCCGGGGGGGGGGTACGGGCTGGCCGGACGGCTCAAGGTGGACTGAATATCAAGAGAGACCTGATGACCATATCAATCAGATCGCTAAGAGCTGAGAGCGTTGCTTCTTCCGCAGGGGCTTCACTACTTTCTTCCCTTGAACATGACTACATGTCAATACATCGACAACATGTCTGTTGTCACATCAACAAGCAAGGGGAACAAGGTCTCTTACCCTCTTTGTCGAGGCCATGAGAGACCTGGGGAATGCAATCTCCACCAATCGCTTTCTGGTATAAGCACATCCGGTCGGGTCCAACATCCACTCGGACAAGCTCCCTTACGCGCTTCATTCCTCAATTGTCAAGTGGTCTCAAATTGTCACGCGAACGCATATTCGCCGGGGAACCCTTCATGCATTCTTGCTTTTGCTTTCTCCCTCAAACACCAAGTTTTGGCTCTTTTACCTCCTCCCTCCTCCTCCCTTCTGGTGCACATGAAGTTCACAGTTACATTCGCCACACCTTATCCACCCTTGCCTCCACCCTTGCCTCTCTTTCAGAAAGCCCTCTCCTCTCTCTTCTCGGTGATTTGCAGAATGATTCTCATTGCTCCATTCTCCTCGACAGATCTGGTTCCCCCCTTCACCTCCTCGGTGGGTGAATCCTCCTTGATTCTAGATCCCATTCCGGATCTGATATCCCATCCTCCTGCATTCCTGGCTGCTCCTTGATGGACTCTCCCGGGTATTTCGTCAGTGCGGTTAAGGCAATTTTGGCAGCTCATAAACCATCCCATCCACCCAAAGGAAGGTTTGCGAAGTGGAAACGCTTTCTTGTCTTACGGAGCTGCAAGGCCTGAATCCCTTTAACGGTTCCTTCTTCCTTTAGTGCTTGACTTAGCCAGCGGCTACGGTGGATCTCAATTCTTGTCCTACACAGCCTTTTTTAGTAGCCATTACATCAGCCAAGAGAGTTTCAAACTTCAAGCATTATCATAAACCTCCTTTCATCCGGACCGCCTCCCTCAGGACCAACCCCTTTTTCTTTTCCTAAAATCGCCTGAAGCAAACATCAATCAATCATCCATTAACCTCCTGTTTTCCCTAAATATAAAACAAAGGTGAATATAAGCTTCATTCACTAGATGTTTTCTCTGTCCTGCTGGATTTCACAGTGTTGGATCTTGCATCTAGGGTAGAGCATCCTTTTGCTCTGGGGTGCCCGGAATATCCTTCCATGATGTATCCCCTGGCCTTTCAGTTTCCTGCATATTCTATGGGTGAGGAGGAGCTGAGGAGCTTGATCCATAGCTGAAAAACATGCGGTTCGGATCCGATATCGGATCCATAACCCACAGGGTTGCAGACAAATGAATACACCTACTCAGAATTTTGTCACCTTGTCGTGCTATTACCTTCATAGGCGCAAATCTAGACAGTCAGCATGTCGGCGAGACTAACAGATCAGAGAATAACAGACATACGCAAACTGGTCTTGCCTCTCTTCAACAACAACAGAGCCAAAGCCAGGTTAGTTCTGAAAGTATTAGGGATTATGGCGGCTGCCATTCCTCTACTTCCATTAGCCAGATTCCACATGAGAATCCTTCAATGGATGCTCTTCACACAATGGTCATACCAACAACTTCCGATGTCTCACACCATTATGATTACGCAAACATGCAAGAATCATCTTCTGTGGTGGATGTCTTCCCCTCAGCTCTTCTTGGGAAGACCCTTTGTTCCTCCCCCTCTGGTTGCTATTCTGACAACGGACGCCTCCCTGATCGGGTGGGGGGGGGGCATTATCAGGGCAGAACTGTCCAGGGCATATGGCAACCAGACGAATGCCACTTGCATATAAATGTTCTAGAGATGAGAGCAGTGCTTTTAGCGTTGCAAGCCCTTCAAGACTCTCTTCCCCTGGGAACGATAGCAATCCAGACAGACAATATGTCTGTAGTGTGGTATATCAACAAACAAGGCGGAACCAGGTCCTATCCCCTATGTCGAGAAGCACTCACTGTGGCAATGGGCGATTTCTTCTCAGCGTTTTCTGATAGCCACGCACATCCCCGGGAAGTCCAATCAAATTGCGGACAAGTTGAGCAGGGCTATCCTCATGCCTCACGAGTGGTCTCTGAAAGATTCTATTGCGAGAAAAATTTTTCTCAAGTGGGGTTAGCCTTGCTGCGACCTTTTTGCTACTCCCCAAAACAGCAAGTGCAGAGATTTTTTCACCCTATTCCCGTTACCAGGCCAGCCCAGCAGAGACGCTCTAGTCCAAGTTTGGCCCCGGGGACTTCTGTATGCATTTCCTCCCTTCCCACTAATCTCTCAAGTGATACAGAAAGCTATCGCTCAGAAGGCCTCATTGATCCTCATTGCTCCTTACTGGCCTCGACAGGTTTGGTTCCCCTTTCTACATCAATTTCTGTTGGAGCAACCTTGGCATCTGGACCTAGTTCCAGATCTTTTGATCCATCAGTCGGGTCAGTTACATCACTCCCTCCTCTCTGAACCTCACTGCTTGGTTCCTCCAGTTCCTACCCTAGCCAGGCTTCCTCAAATATCTCACACTGTTCGAGATATTTTAATAGCTTCACATAAATCTTCCACTCGGAAAATTTATCTTAGTAAGTGGAAACGTTTTGCCTATTGGGCTCAAGGAAAGGATTTAGATCCTTTCACTGCTCCCATCCATATGGTTCTTGATTTTCTAGCTGAACTCTTTCATGCAGGTTCATCTCCTTCTACTCTCAAAGTTCAATTGGCAGCTTCATCTAACTTTCTTGTAGGCATTTCAGAGTCTGCCATCATGTCCCACAAGCTTTGCAAAGCCTTTTTGAAGGGAGTTTTTATTCTCAGACCTTCTATAAGAAATCCTCCTCCTTCTTGGGACCTTAATTTAGTACTCAGCTCTTTGATTCTTCCCCCTTTCGAACCTGCAGCTTCCTGTTCATTAAAATTGCTATCATGGAAGACTCTCTTTCTGGTAGCTATTACTTCAGCTAGAAGAGTCTCAGAACTTCATGCACTCAGCTGTCGACCTCCTTATCTGTTGTTCCATAAGGACAGGGTATCCTTACGAACCAACCCTTCCTTTTTACCTAAAATAACCTCGGCGTCTAACCTAAATCAAAGCATTGACCTCCCTGTGTTTTTTCCAGAATATTCTAATAGGTCTGAACAAAAATTGCATTGGCTAGATGTTCATAGTCAGTTAAGGTACTATTTGGATAGAACCAAACAATTCAGAAAATCTGACCAGCTGTTTGTCTCTTATGCAGAAGGCAGAAAGGGACTTTGTTTCCAAGGTATCACTATCCAGATGGCTAACATCTCTAATTTCCATTGTTTATGAAATTAGACACCAAAAGCTGCCTAACAAACCTAAAGCCCATTCCACCAGAGCTTTGGCTACTTCTATAGCCTTCCAAGACAGACTGCCTATTGACACCATTTGTGCAGCGGCTACTTGGGCTACTCCTCACACTTTCATTTCACATTATAAGTTGGATTTAGCTTCTAGGCATAGAGCTAACTTTGGTTCCACTGTTCTCAAGAGTCTGTTCCGTTAGGCCACCCGGGACAAGGTGCTAGGGACGCGGTCCCATCCAGCAAGAATGAAGGCGAGATAGACAACTTAACATATAGAAGTTATGTTCTTACTATAACGTTCCATGTTAGTTGTCTTCTCGCCTTCTTTCTTGCGTCCCACCCTCCTTCCCCCTGGCCTGGACAGACCTAGAGGAGTTTGATTGTGACCTCTCTTTCTACCACCTCTTTGCAATAGGTATATGCTCTGCTGTGCATATTTTCCTAGATCAGGCTTAGGTCACCTTTTCTCTTCCCCTTTGTTTATAGAGGTGGACTCTTTTCCAGTTTTTCTGGTTGTATTATTAGCTGGGCCTAGCTCACAAACGAGATCTGAGGTAATTCACGCCTAGCATTGTGGGATATAAGGGGGGCCTCGAGCCGGTGGAACCAACTCTCGAGCTTTTAGAGTGGCCGAGTCGGAGCCGAGGTCGGCTCCGAACCCATCCAGCAAGAAAGAAGGCGAGAAGAAGACAACTAACATGGAACGTTATGGTAAGAACATAACTTCTATTTTTGCTGCCCCTATCCTGGATCTATCAAATCTCAACACATTTCTGGTGGTCCCAAAATTCTGAATGCTTACACTGCAACAGCTTCTTCCTATGCTAGCCAAGGATGCCTGGTTAGGCACCCTTTATTTAAAAGAAGCTTATCTGCACATCCCTGTAAGGGAGTCTTGCAGGAAATATCTGTTTCAGGGCAGACTCTATGCACCATCAGTTCTCTGCACTTCCCTTTGGCTTATCTACTGTGCCCAGAGTATTCACAAAGTGCCTGGCTCCAGCCATTGCATAATGCAGGCAGAGAAATATTCAAATTTTTATTTATTTATTTATTTAACATTTGTTGACCGGGCTAGTCTAGCTGGATGTATGTCCATTTTCAGTAGAGGCCCGGGGAGAAAAGCTCCAATGATTATAAAAGTTTAAACATAGTCGGGCAATACAATACAACAATAGAAACATATAGAAAAGAGCTAGTGAATACACATAGTAATAAAATGAGGTTAGAGCACAACTCAACAAATATAATGAACAGAATATGCTAACATTTTTTTTTTTTTTTTTTTTAGTTCTACAGTATGTGAGGGATAACCTATTTCTATAAAGTTGATATGAGGTAGCCTTTACAAGGCTAAGGGAGTAGAGATGGTAAGTATTAAGGAGGTAGTAAAGAATAGAGAGGAAGTGGAAGGATTAAGCTGGGTAGGTGCAGGAGCAAAGCCAGTGTTTGTTGAGATGAACTTTCAAATGTCTTTTAAAAAGAGGGAGGGATGATAGAGATGTGATTTCAGAGGGTAGATTATTCCATATTTTTCCAACGGAGTTGGAAAAGAGACTGTTACCTGCAGAGTTCGAGGGTTTGGTTATATTAATCAGTAGTTTGTTGGAAGAGCGTAGATGTTTCAGGTTGTTATATGGTGAAATGAGGTTAGAGAGATTATAGGAATTTTAGTTGGTTGGTATAAGATCTTGTGTGCTATTAATAATTGATGAAGACTGAGTAGGTTGGGAAATTCAAGCCAACCTAGATGTTTTAAGTTCAGACAATGATGAGTTCTAAATGGGGATCCTGTGGCAAATCTAGCAATGTTATGGTAAGATGTTGCAAGTTTCTTGAGGTTGTTTTTGGAGATATTAGTGAAGATGGGGGAAGCGTATAGGAGAGTAGAGATAAGGTGAGATCTGGCTAAGGTGGTCCTAGCTTCAGGTGTCAGGAAGGGTTTTATTCTGTAAAGGGATCCGATTTTTTTATTAACAGATTTGATAGTGTTGTTGATATGGGGGTCAAAGCTGAGATTATTGTCAATAGTTATTCCTAATAGTTTAGCTGTTGAGTCTGGAGAGATAAGTGTGTTGTCAGTGGAAGTAAGAGTTAAATTGAGTGGTGCAGTTTTGCGTGAAGGTGAGAATAGTAGCAGTTTGGTTTTCTTGGCGTTAAGGAGTAGGCAACGGTCGCAAAACCAATGTTCAACAGTGGTAAAAGCTTTTTGGGTGAGTGACTGAAGTTCATTTAGTGAGTTGGCAGAACAGACTATGGTAGAATCATCTGCATATTGTATGCAGGTAGATTGTGGGATAGCAGATTGTAGGTCATTGATGAAGATAGAAAATAGAAGGGGGCCTAAGATGGAGCCTTGAGGTCTACCCAAAGATATAGGAAGGAGATTAGATAATGTATTTTTCCAGAGAACTGCTTGCTGGCGGTTTTCTAGGTAAGATGTGAACCAGGTTATGGATGGAGGATCAAGTGAGAGAGATTTTAGTTTGTGTAGAAGAAGTTTATGATTAACCATGTCAAATGCTTTAGATAAGTCAATGAAGACTGCAGATGATAGGTAGTTATGTTTGCGGTTATAGTTGATTGTGTTGGTGAAGGAGAGTAGTGCAGTGGTAGTGCTGTGGAAGGGTCTGAAGCCGTGCTGACAGTTGGCAAGTAGGTTATGATGTAGAAGGTGGTTAAGAAGCTGCTTGTGGCTACATTTTTCCATGATTTTAGCTATAGGTGATAGAAGAGCTATAGGACGAAAGTTAGAAAGGTCATTAGATTTGCCTCCTTTTGTGAAGAGGGATGATGAGATATCTTCCAGATAGAGGGGAAAATTCCTTCATTAATGGATCAATTTATCAGTATAGAGATGGGGTAGGAAATAGCCTTGGCTCCTATTTGTAGGAATTCAGCTGGGAGTTTGTCAGCAGAGGGGTGGTTGGTCTTAGCTTTTTGAGCAGTGATAAGATGAAGGAGGTTGATACAGGTTGAAAATGAAAGGATGGAGATACATTTATAGCAGGTAAGAGTAGCTTAGAGGTGTCAGGAGTTAGGTGACTAGCAAGGGTTTGGATATTAGTGAAGAATGAACTGAAGTCATTAGCTATTTGTGTGGGGTTGTCTGGGTTAGAGTCTTGAGGGTTGGGTGTGATAGGTTTTCCTGGGGATAGGAGATTGTTCATACTGGCCCAGAACTTTTTAGGTTCCTTTTTGGAGGTTTGTTGAAATTGGAGGTAGTAGTTTTTTTTATCTGTCAGGATGGCTTTTTTTGTACTGTTTCTAAGTTGTCTGAAGTTTTGGTGGTCAGTTGGGTTCTTGGTGGAACTCCATTTCACCCAAGATTTATTTCTTTGTTTGATTTTCTGCCTAGTGTTGTAGGTTAGCCAGGGAGCAGGTTTAGCCTTGGGTTCTAATGGTTTGACTTGGGGCATGATTATCTAGGATAGATAGGAAAGTGGAGTTGAAGTATGCTACTGCTTCATTAAGTGGGAGATATTTTAGAGGGGACCAGTTATTTTGAAATAGTTCAGCTAGAAAGTGATTGGAGTTGAAATGCTTTTTTGAGCGAAGTGTTCTGTATGTGGTAGGTAAGTTGAGGCTAGTTTTATGTCGGATGACATAAGTAAGAGAATGGTCGCTTAGGTCTTCTGGAAGGATACCTACTTTGTAGATTAGTTGAGGAGTATTGGTAAGAATCCAGTCTAAGGTGGTTTCATTGTTGTTGGTTTTATTGGTTCTGGTAGGACTATTTATTAGTTGGGTAAAGCCATGTAGGTTTATATGGGAGCTAGGGTTTGTACTATTGCATGAATACCAATCAATGTTAAAATCGCCTAGGACTAGTGTTTCTTGTGGGAGATGGGTAGAGAGTGAACTGAGGATGCATTCAAGTGAGTTGATGTTATTTCCTGGGGGAAGATAAACACATATAATATTTATGGCTTTTACTACTGTTGATGTGGAGTTTGGAGCAGATAACTTCTGCCTGTTTATCAAGGCAAAGAGTATGATCTATAGTACAGATTCGGAATTGAGCCTTGTAGAGAATTGCTACCCCACCTCCTTTCTTTGCTGTGCGATCAAGTCTAAGGATGTTATACCCAGGTGGGGTAATTTTGTTGTCTTTTATGGAAGGCTTTAGCCATGTTTTGGTTAGACATAGAATGTCAAATTGATGGTTTTCTAGAAGGGCATGGACTTGAGTAGTTTTGTTACAAATACTACGAATATTCAAGTGAGCAATAGAGAGAGAGTTGGTGAGACTGGTTGATGACAGAAATGTACATTTGTCTTGCTTAATGTAGTTGGTGGTGTTGGAGTGGTGTGGCCCAGGGTTTGGATTAATGTCTCCATCTAATAGTAAGTGGAGGAGTTTAAAATCTTTTGGGTGTAGAAGTTTGTCAAAGATATTGGTTAGTTTTTTTGATTTCGGTTTGCTTAATTTGATGAAGGATAATTTATGGTAATTGGTTAGTATGTAGTTGGGTTGGGGACTGAGATTAATGAGGGTTTGGGAGAAAGTAGTTGTAGGTGTAGAGGTATGTTTAGAGGGAAAAGGGATAGTAGAGTGAAGTGGGTATTCAAGGTAGGTTATAAGGTAGGTAGTAATGAGAAAGGAAGATAGTGTTAGGTAGATAGGTAGTTTTAGTTGCGAGTGAGTTACTGCTATGGACGATTGCCTGATTCAGGCGGACAGTCAGGAATTGCTACTTAGCACCTTGCATTTGTAAAAAGACTTCTAACTTCACTGGGTTACACCATCAATGAAAAGAAATCACAACTGGTGCCCAGCCAACAAATTGTATTCCTGGGAGCAAGCTTGAACACAACTTCCCAGATGGCATTCCTCACTCCAGAAAAGCAGGGCCATTTGACAAAGTATTTCAAACCAATGGCCACCAAAACCCAGCTATCGGCAAGGAAAATACTTCAAGCCCCTAGGGTTCATCGCCTCATGCATTCCGCTAATTCCATATGCAAGACTGCATATGAGGAAACTGCAGTGGTACTTAAAAAGTCTCTGGTGTCAACATTCTCAGGACCTGGAAACAGTGATTCCCATCATACCTTGTCTAAGGGCAGAGTTCCTTTGGTGGGCAGAAGCATGCAACCACAACAAGGGACTTCCTTTCACTCAATCCCTCGCCGCCCAAACCTTGACAACAGGCGCATCAGACTATGCATGGGGGGGCTCACATGGCAGGCAAAATGCATTCAAGGCAAATGGAGCCCAGAACAAATTCCCCTGCATATCAATCAAAATGAGATGTTAGCTGTACAGAATGCTCTGACGGCCTTCAAATACCTTATCCTTCTAGGACAGCTCCTGATAAAGACAGACAACACCACAGTTATGTGGTACATGAACAAGCATGGGGGAACTCATTCTTACACACTCTGCAGGTTAGCCATGGCCCTGTGGAACACGGCCTTGAGCAACCTAGTTCACCTACAAGCTCAATTCCTGCCAGGCAAGCAAAATTCACTGGCAGACTTGAGCAGAAATCTACTGGACCCTCATGAGTGGAAACTGGAACCCAACTCATTCGAATTTCTAACACAGAGGTGGGGAACACCAGAGGTTGCCCTTTTTGCCTCACCCCAAAACCACCAATTGAGCAAATTTTGCACCAGGAACCCTCACAGCAGAACCTGGAAGGTGGATGCCCTATCCTTTATATGGGAAAACCTCTCAGTTTATGCCTTTCCTCCTCTGCCCCTCCTCTCAAAAGTACTACTCAAGATCAAAGAGGACAGGCCAAGGGCAATCCTTATTACACCAGACTGGCCACGCCAGCACTGGTACCCACTCTGCAGTCTGACAGCAGTGCCACCCTGGCACCTACATCAGACACCTTCCCTGCTGTCTCAGCAGGAGGGACAGATTTTGCATCCACAGCTGCAAGCCCTAAACCTTGCAGCCTGGCTTATCCCCTGAATACACCACTGGCATCCCTCAGCAAACAGGCGCTGGATGTCATCCTTGAGGCTAGAAGGCCTAGTACCAGGAAATCCTGTGCTGAAAAGTGGAAAAGATATTCTTGGAGTCTGTCTCAAGGAAAGGACACAGCTGTGCCCACCTTACCTCAAATCCTTGATTACCTAGCAGAGCTGCTACACAGAGGCCTGTCCTTCTCATCCATTAAGGTTCATGCCTCTGCCATCTCAGCTCATTATAATACTGAATCACCTCTCTCTTCTCACCCTGTCAAACAGTTCCTGAGAGGAGCTAACAGTTTAAGGCCCCCTAGGAGAGCTCCCATCCCGGCCTGGGACCTTAACTTTGTACTGGAGAAGCTCACACTTGCCCCTTTTTGAACCTGTTGCTTCAGCAGAGTTAAAATTCCTCTTTTGGAAAACAGCCTTACTTCTAGTTATTACCTGAGAAAGAAGAGTGGCTGAGTTACAGGCACTAATGGCTGTGGAGCCCTTCATTATTTTCCATGCTGACAGGGTTTCCCTCAGGACTAACCCATCCTTTATGACCAAGGTGGTATCCAGTGTGGCTTTAAACCAGTCCATCCATTTGCCTACCTTTTTCCCCTAATCCTCAGAATAAAGGGGAAAGGATCCTGCACTCCTTGGGCATACACAGACAGCTCAGGTTCTACCTTGGACAGGACTAAGCCTTTCAGAAATTCTGACCAGCTGCTAGTCAGCTTTGCTACAGGGGCAGAGGGCAAGGCAATTTCGAAGCAAACCATTTCCAAATGGAAAGCACACTGCATCCATTTCTGCTACAAGCACCATGGAAAACCTACCTCACTGGGGATCAGAACTCCTTCCACTAGAGCTACTTCAACCTCTACAGCATCTCTCAGAGAATTCCCTACCAGACCTTCACCAAGCATTACCACTTGCCTATTTTTTTCTAAATCCAGAGCTGGATTTGCTACAGCAGTCTTACAAGGCCTGCTGGCCAGCCCTACCACTTCTTGAATGGCTCCACCCTTCCTCAGCTTTGGGAATCAACCCAAGTGTGATGACTGCAACAGTGAAACATGAAGAACATAGTACAGTTGTGTACACTTAACTTAAATGTAGATGTTCTAGTGTTTTCACTGTTGCAGTCCTAGTTTCCCTCCCTCTAGCCCCTTGGCTTTCTCTATCATTTCTACCTGTCCTCTTTATGGCCATTTTTTATGGCAGGGGTATTTACTTTTTACTGGAGGTGTTCCACACCATGTAATAGCTTCCTATTTTGGGGGCTCCTGACACCTGGGGCAAGAAAAACTGATGTAATGGTGTCTGCTGCATGTTTTATACCCCTGAAGACCTGACGCCATGGAAGAGGCGACAGCATCCGACCCAGAAATCCCAAGACTCTGTTATTCAGGCTGACTGAGGGCTACCTGCAGGCAGATAACCCAAGTGTGATGACTGCAACAGTGAATACACTCGAACATATACATTTATGCTAAGTTTACACAACTGTACTTCCTCTGCACTTCCCTTTGGCTTATCCACTGCCCCCAGAGTTTTTACAAAATGCCTGGCCCCGGCCATTGCCTATTGCAGATAGAGAAATATTCAAGTTTACCCCTACTTGGACTGCCTGATTCAGGCAGACAGTCAAGAAAAACTGTTGCAGCACCTGACATTTGTAAAGGACCTTCTAACCTCCCTGGGGTACACTATCAACGAAAAGAAATCCAAACTTAGTCCCCAGTCAAAAAATTGTATTCCTGGGAGCAAGCTTGGACACAGCATCCCAGATGGCATTTCTTACTCCAGAAAAACAAGCCTATCTGACAGGCTACTTCTCTCAAATGGCCATCAGAACCCAGTTATCTGCAAGGAAAATCCTGCAAGCTCTAGGGTTCATGGCCTCCTGCATTCTACTAATTCCATATGCCAGACTGCTTATGAGGAAACTTCAGTGGTACTTAAGTCTTTGGTGCCAACATTCTCAGGACCTGGTAACTATCATACCTATGATACCTTGTCTAAGGAAAGAGTTCTTTTGATGGGCAGCAGCATGCAGCCACAACAAGGGGCTTCCCTTTACAGAACCCCGCCATCCAGACCCTAACAGGTGCATCAGGCTATGCCTGGGGTGCACATCTGGACGGCAGGTGCATTCAGGGCCACGGGAGGCCAAGTCAAATTCATCTGCACATCTACCAAAAAAAGATGCTAGCTGTTCAGCAAGCTGTGATAGCTTTCATATCCCTACTCTCTGGGACCTCTACTCATCAAAACCGACACCACCACAGTGATGTGGTACATCAACAAGTAGGGGAGAACCCATTCTTGCCCACTTTGAAGGATAGCCATGACCCTTTGGAACACGGCCTCAGCCATTCATATTCACCTGCAAGCTCAATTCCTGTCAGGCAATCAAAACTTTCTGGCAGACAACTTAAGCAGAAGTCTCCTAGACCCACATGTGGCAATTAAACCACAACACCTTCAGCCTTGTGACCCAGAAATGGGGTGCCCCGAAGGTGGACCTATTTGCCTCACCCTACAACCACCAGCTCAGCAAATTCTGCACCAGGGAACCTCTCAGCAAGGCCTGGAAAGTGGCTGCCCTATCCTTCCAGTAGGCAAACCTCTCAATCTTCTTTATCGTTATAAAATTATCAGTTTTATGCTCAACTCCTGAGAGACTTGTTTGGTTACAAACATCTGCATTAGGAGCTGAAGCTAAGTGAAACTTGCAGTAGTGTATTTTAATACTCAAGTACAAACTTGTAGTTTTAAAAGTACTGTATTTTCATTTTTTCTGTTTCCTTATTGTGTGTTTCTGAACAATGTGCTCTGTGTCTCTCTGCAGTTAGTTTCCCACACTGCCTCCCTGTTCTTGTGTTGGTATTAGTCTTGCTAGCTCTGGAATTGCCCGTCCATCCTGTAAGTCTGTATTAGAACACTCCTCCTGGGTCCATCTCATTTGCTCACTTAGCCAAGTACAGTGAGATCATAGTTTGAGTCTAGTGTTCACTCTACTTAATACAGAGAGTAGATTTGAGAAGGCCCCAAAAAAAATTTCATTTGCTTTTACTGCATTTGATGTTCATCGTGTTACCCTGCTGCAGTCATCACACTTGCGTTATCCTGTCATCAGGCGGTCCCGCAGTCGGCCGGATTTCCAAAGTCTTGGTCCGACGTCAGTTGCTGTCGCCTCATCCCTGACGTCAGTGCGCCAGGGGTACATATATTGCATCCAACGCCATTTTCTTCAGTCTTTCTTGCCGCGCGGTGCCCAAAGCAGAAGCAGTTCGCAAGTGCCGTTCGGCCGACTCCTGAGATTTTCGAATTCGAATTTCAGACCGAAGTCTTCTATAAAGCTAAGTACCCCGTTGGAGAAACTTTTCTTGCCTCAGACTGATGTCAGAAAAAGTTAACAATTATATTTCTTGTGGGAAGCACATACCTCATAAGGATTTTCATTCTTATTGCATACTTTGCGTAGGCCCTGATCACGACGTCACTTGTCGTTTTTGTGCTAGATTTAATAAACGTACTATTAAAAGACGATTTGATTTCGCACGACACTTTTTTGGCAGAAAATTTAAATACATGCTGTCGGAGCTACCGACTACCGGCGTGCACAAAAAGCGCAGGGATAAGGATCGGCAGCCAAGGCCTAAGCCCAATTCTGAGGCCTCTGTTGATCCAGTCTCCGGTTCTCCGGTTATCAGTGATGCTCCGCAGCCTTTGACTACCGCAGTTCAGGAACCCGAGACCGCTACGGATATTTTGACGGAATGTACTAGGCCGACACAGCCTTTTACTTCAGGCCCTACCGACAATTTACCTTCCAAGGACGTCGGTGTCTCTGAAACACCATCGCCTTCAGAAGGCGTTTTCAGACCGACTACTCTTACAGTCAAAACATTTTCCAAGTTGAAGACTCCTTCCAAATCGAAAAAGGCTTCACTTCAGTCTCCTGTTCAAGGCCCTATGCCTAAGAAACAGATGCTCAAGATGGCTGAAGATTTGATTTCTCTTATCAGGGGTTCTCAGCCTCCTCCTGACAAAAGGCCTAGACAAGAGGAAGAATCTGCTTCCTCTGAACAACTGTCTATTTCTTCGGATTCCTCTGAGGACCAAGACTATTCCTTCTCTCCTTATGAAGATTCTGATGCTGAGGACTCTATTTCTATTCCCTCAGCTTCCCCTCCAGAAGATTACTCTTTTGGGGAAACTTTACACACTATGAGGGAACATTTTCACTGGGAAGGTCAGGATTACTCTGATTCCAAGAAAAGGCTCAGAGTTTCTTTTACTCCCCAAACACCAGACCTCTAGCCATCCCTCCTGTTTTGGACATTGTGGATGATGTCTATTTAGAATCCAGTTTCAACCCTGACTCTCTGCCCTCCTGCCCCGGCCAAGCCTGACAGATACTACAGAGTTCCTGATTCCCACAAATTTCTTTACAAAAGCCCAGTAGCTGACCCAGAGACTATCTCCCATGGTCCCAAGGGGGGCTAAGGCTTCCATGGCTAAAAATCCAGTACCTTCTGAAAGGGATTCAAGAGCACTAGACAGATGGGGGAAAAAGGTTTACACCTCAGCCACTTTAGCTATGAGAGCTCTAAACTGTCAATTTCATATGCTTAAGTATCAGCAATTTCTGATCTCTCAGTTAAAACAAAAGATAACCACCCTCCCTCAACAATCTGAATTGAAAGTACAGGATTTGTTGCACGCCACCGAGCAGGTGGGCAAACATACCTTACAATGTGGGTTTGATTCTTTAGAGGCCTCCTGCAGAGCATGCCTGGTTAAAGGAACAAAGTCTGCCTGATCATGTTAAAGCAAAACTACTAGATGCTCCCTTACAGCAGGATGTTCTTTTTGGTGTTAAAGCAGAAGAAGTTTTAAAGAAAATGGAAGATAAGGCAAAATCAATGCAGACAGTCAAAGATTTCCTACAGGTGCAACCCCCTCGCTTCAGCAGAAACTGGCCAACAAAAAATTGGTCCTTTCCAGCCACTGACAGGCCTCAGAGGGGTAAATACCGGTGCCCAAGGGGCAGAGGACAACCACAAGCTCAGTATAAATCTCGCCAATGGGGCACTCCAACCCAGAAGGGAGGAGAAGACAGGTCTCAACCCACCAGAAAGCAAACTCAATGACTTGCACCTCTGCTGGCCAAACAAAGCTCTTTTGTCAGCCCCCTTGGGGGGAAAACTAGCACTTTTTGCAGACAACTGGCACATGGTCACAAAGGACAAATGGGTCCTAGACATAATTTTACGAGGATACAGATTCCACTTTCACACCTGGCCAATAAAAAGAGGAATGCCAAACCTGCCACAAAATCAAAGGGCAGAGGCTCAAAAACAAATTACAGCTCTCAATGCCATGAGAGCCATTCAAAGGGTACCAACTCAAGAGCAAGGCCAAGGATTTTACTCAAGACTCTTCCTAGTACCCAGAAAAGAAAATGCTTGGAGACCAATTCTGGACCTTTCAATTCTAAACACTTACTTACAAGTTCCCAAATTCAAGATGCTAACACTACAGCAGCTACTTCCCATGTTGGGCAAGGAAGCATGGCTGGTAACGTTGGACCTCAAGGAGGCATACCTGCATGTCCCTATCAGACAAAGTTACAGAAGATACCTCAGTTTCATTGCAGGTTCAACCCATTATCAATTCTCTGCACTGCCCTTTGTCTTATCTACTGCGCCCAGAGTATTCACAAAATGCCTGGCACCAGTAATTGCATACTGCAGACAAAGAGGAATTCAAATATATCCATACCTGGACGACTGCCTCATCCAAGCAGAAAGAAAAGACATTCTCTTACAACATCTGGCTTTTGTAAAGCATCTACTAAATTGTCTGGGGTACACAGTAAACGAAAAGAAGTCAAAACTAGTACCCCACAAAAAATGACATTCCTGGGTGCCAGCTTGGACACAACGGCCCAGAAGGCTTATCTTACACCAGACAAGCAATTACAACTGACTCAATATTTCAAGACAATGGCAACAAAGACCCAATTAACTGCAAGAAAAATTCTGCAGGCTTTGGGCTTCATGGCATCTTGCATTCTGATAATACCATTTGCAAAACTGCATATGAGGAAATTACAATGGTACCTAAAAAGCGTATGGTCTCAACACAGCCACAGCTTGGACACAGTGATCTCTCTTTCCCTGCCTTCAACAGGAATTTCTATGGTGGGCACAGGCATGTCACCTCAACAAGGGTCAGCCTTTCACCTTGCCCCCACCCAGGCAAACTATCACAACAGATGCTTCAGACTATGCCTGGGGGGCACATATGGCAGGTCGATGCATTCAAGGCCTATGGACTGCAGAACAAAGAAAACTGCACATAAACCAAAAAGAGATGCTAGCTGTACAGAAAGCTTTGACAGCCTTCAAGGATCTACTACAGCCTGGACAACTGGCAATAAAGACGGACAACACCACAGTAATGTGGTACATAAACAAACAAGGGGGCACACATTCCTACCCTCTTTGCAGGCAAGCAATAATCTTATGGAACACAGTTCTGACCTACCAAGTCCAGTTACAAGCTCACTTCCTGCCAGGACAGAAAAACACATTGGCAGACGACCTAAGCAGAAACATCAAAGATCCCCACGAGTGGAAGCTAGACCCACAAATATTTGCAATGATAACTCAAAGATGGGGGCCTACCAAATATACACCTGTTTGCCAGTCCTCAAAACTACCAGCTGACAAAATTTTGTACAAGGACATTCCACCATCAAGCTTGGAAAGTGGACGCTCTCTCCTTCAGTTGGAAAAACCTGACAGCATATGCTTTTCCTCCATTGCCTCTTCTCACAAAGGTTCTTTTGAAGGTCAAAAAGGAGAAACCTCGAATGATTCTCATAGCCCCAGACTGGCCCGCCAGCACTGGTATCCGCTATTGAAGAATATGGCTCACAGCCCACCATGGATATTGCCTCAAATACCTCATTACTCACGCAACAAGACAAGCAGATTCTACACAGCCATATCAAAACCTTAAACCTGGCTGCATGGCAAATCAATTAAGCATCCAACTAGCCCCTCTTTCACAAGCAGTACTGGATGTTGTTCTAGAAGCCAGGAGGCCAAGCACCAGGAAGGCTTACCCGGACAAATGGAAAAGGTTTTCTGCTTGGAACCAAGCTAAAGGTCAAGACACAATTCAGCCTCATATGCCTCACATTCTGCAGTATTTAGCTGAGATGTTGCATAAAGGACTTTCCTTCTCCTCAATTAAAATCCATGCTTCAGCTATTTCAGCTCACTACGACACAAATCCACCTTTATTTTCAAATCCACTCCTAAGGCAGTTCCTCAGAGGGGCAAAAAACATTAGACCACCTAGAAGAGCTCCTACACCAACATGGGACCTCAACTTTGTTCTGGAAAAACTAACGCTACCTCCCTTTGAACCAGCTTTTTCTGCAGACCTTCAGTTCCTATCTTGGAAGACTGCCCTGCTCCTGGCAATAACTTCTGCTAGGAGAGTTTCAGAATTACAGGCACTTATGGCAGTGGAACCTTTCCTCATTTTTTCATCAAGACAGAGTTTCTCTACTAACTAATCCTTCCTTCATGCCTAAGGTGGTTTCCAGTGTAGCTTTAAATCAAACCATCTATCTACCCACTTTCTTCCCCAATCCACAGAACAAAGGTGAGAGACTCCTGCATTCCTTGGACATTCATGGGCAGCTTCGATACTACTTAGATAAAACTAAGGCTTTCAGAAAAACTGACCAGCTCTTTGTTTCCTATGCTACAGCTTCTCAAGGGAAGGCCATATCCAAGCAAACCATTTCTAAATGGATAGGCCATTGCATGCGATTCTGCTATACCCATCATGGGAAACCAGTTCCTCCTACCATTAGATCCCACTCTACTAGGGCAACAGCTACCTCTACTGCCTTTCTCAGGGGGGTTCCTACCAAGGAAATTTTAGAAGCTGCAACTTGGAGTTATGTACACACCTTCACCAAACACTATCACTTACCTCTTTATTCTAAGTCTAGGGCAGGCTTCGCCAGGAACTCATTGCCTCCACTAACCCTCTATGATGCCTCCACCCTATCTTAGCTTTGGGACTCCATCCAAGTGTGATGACTGCAGCAGGGTAACACGATGAACATAGTACAGTTTTGTACCTACCATAAATGTAGATGTTCGAGTGTTCACCCTGCTGCAGTCCAGGTTACCCACCCTCCAACCCCTCTGATCTACTGGCTAAATCTTTGCTATGCCTTACTGATGTATTTGCTTATAGCTGAAGGGTTTTTGTGTTTGTACAGTGTTCTCACCTTTTGGTACTAATTTGGATCACTCTTTTGAGGGCACCTGACATCTGGGGCAAGAAAAACTGAAGAAAATGGCGTCTGTTGCAATATATGTACCCCTGGCGCACTGACGTCAGGGATGAGGCGACAGCAACCAACGTCGGACCAAGACTTTGGAAATCCGTCCGACTGCGGGGACCGCCTGACGACAGGATAACCCAAGTGTGATGACTGCAGCAGGGTGAATGAACACTCTAACATCTACATTTATGGTAGATACAAAACTGTACTTTTTTCCTCCTACTTTATTTTGCTTTTCTTAAAAGTACTGAATTTTATTTATTCTGCTGCATTTATTACTGCTTGGTAGTAGCCTGATTAAATTGTAACTGTTCTAAGTCTTTTGGTTTAAGCACTTGGGCTGCATACAGGCTGTTTCACATTAAGAAGGTTTGTTGTCTGCACTGTTGTGGCAGGACAGGTAGCTTACATCCTTCTAAGCTGGGAATTGCTGATTGAAGGCCCAGTGTCTATTCTAAAAGTGTATTAGTTCTGGCTTAAGCACTTGGGCTTCAGGCCAGTTATTCTACATTAAGGTTTGTGGTCTGCACTCTTGTGGAAGGAGAGGCTGGATTCTGCCCTTCTGAGCTGGGAATATCTGGTCACAGGCTTATTGTGCCTGCTTATTTGAACTGTTTCTTTCTGAAATTGGTGCGGCATCTTGCTGTAGCATAGACCAGATTCGGGCCTGCTGAATCTAGCTTTGTTTGTATAACTTGAGCACTGATCCAGGCCATCTTTTTTGTAGAAGGTTCCCCTGCACCTTAGTAAGCAGGGGTATGCAGTTAGAACTTGTCTGATTGAAGACTGCTGGAACAGGGCTCAATTTTGAGCTTTATTTCTGGTTAATTGAGTAACTTGTTTAAATCAGTTTTAGTTTTCTATTGTTATATATATATATATATATATATATATATGTACGTATACATATATATATATATATATATATATATATATGTGTGTATATATATATGTGTATATATATATATATATATATATATATATATATATATAATTGTACTTTATTCATCTGCTTTTACTGTATTTGTGTTTCTTCCTACTTTATTACTAGGGGCATTGACTACAACTCTGATCTGCGATATATAACAATAAGTATCCTTTTCTGTGCATTTAAAGTGTCTTTTGATTGTATCTGCTTTATTTTCTTAAAAATATATATATGCTTGTTTCCTGCCTTTCTAAGGTAGTATAGTCCAGTTTTCATGTTAGTGCTGAATTCAGGACTGTATTACAAATGTCTGTGTTTGCCCATACCTTACTTGGATAGAAGGAAGTTCTCTGTTCACCTGTGAGAGAGGGTGGAGCTTTGAGCAGCCTGTTTGTCTCTGGAGGAGTGGTTTCAGCCCAGAAATTAGTAGTTTATTGGCCATTTTGGGCTAATTTCTATCTCTTTAATTTCCCTGCTATAAATACCGTATTTGTGCGCCGGGCAGCGCCAGTTAGCGAGGGTAAAACTATTCCCGGCTCCACAAAGTCTCCTCTTCAAATTTTCCCTTGGAACTAGACAAACTTTCAACTTAAGCACTCAAGCCACTCATTTCTCAGTCTGGCACTTACTCAAAACTTCTAGCAAGCACTTTTAAACCCTAGCACTAGACCCTCCTGTACTGTACAGAAGGACAAGGCGCTCTATTCGACCTTACCAGCCATCCAGTAAAACAGTTCACTGTACCTATCTAGGCATGTCCAAAGGGCAGTTTCAGGTGTACTCTCCAGTCCAACTGGTGAATCTGGGCATTTTGAGGCAATGTTACAACTGCCTCATGTACACAGACAACCCCTCCTCCTACCACCAAGCACTAATACATGCCAGAGATGCAGTTATACAGCCAAACTGGAGGCTAAGCTCTCTCAACCCAAGACTGGATCAGACAGTCAAGAGGAGAAGGGAAATACTTGCATCACACCACCAGTCTCACATAAACCCATTAAAGCAGCACTGGAAAAAAACACACATAAATACATGAAAACATACTTGGAGGCTCTAAATAAAAATCTGCAAAACCAACAGAGACCTCCAAAGCAAACATCCAAGCAACCTCCACCCCACAACACAAACCATGAAACACATACTTCACAAAACCAGTGTGCCATGCAATCACAGCCCTTAAGGCAAAATAACATACCCAACATACTAGTAATAGGTGACTCTATAGTCGGGCACACTGACCTCCCATTCACTAGGCTGAATAAGGAGAAGGTTACTGTTAGCTGCCTGTCTGGTGCCAGGATCCGCCACATAACACAAGCACTCCGGTCACTACAGAACAAGTACAAATATGGCTCTGTCATTGTCCATGTTGGTGTGAATGACCTGAGCCGTACCTCTCTGGACTACATGAAAAGAGACCTGGAAGAGCTCTCTGATCACGTAGCCCAGGCCAGTATAACCCTGGCTCTGAGTAGCATCCTGCCCTCACCAAGAATTGTACCACTGTATAAAGAAAAAATTCTCAATTTCAACAATTGGCTAAGTTTCTGGTGTCATTCAAAGGGGATCCAGTGTCTGTCCGTCTGGGATGACATGCTCGACAAGCCACGCTGCTTCGCTAGAGACTGCTTGCACCTGTCACCTTTAGGCTTTCGAATACTGGCCAAGGCTCTTGCTACCCCCATAGTGCCTTTTTTAGGCAAGGCTCAAAAGACAAACCTACTGCCGTAAATAGCACAAGTAACAAAAAACTGAGGGTAGTGCTACTCATTGCCAGAAGTATGAACCTCAAAATGCATGCACTTGAGGCACTCCTCAGTATGGAGAAAATCGATATATGTGCAGTAACAGAAACCTGGTTTAAGGCTCCAGAGAGCACCCCAGCACTACCAGGCTACAACTCATACCATACATTTCGGCCACAGAACCCAAACTGAAATACAAAAGGCGGGGACGTATCCATATTCATCAAGGATACCCACACCTCCAGGTTAGTGGCACAGCACAATGCTTCAGAGATCATCCACATGCAACTAACAATGGGCAAAACTGTAATTCAAATTGTAGCTTGCTACAGATCACCCACCATGTCCCAGGACCCCCGTTCCATGTTCCTGGAAACGCTGGGAAACATAAAGGTCCTACCAAACACCCTAATATTGGGTGATTTCAATTATCCAAACATTGACTGGGAGAACTACTCAAGTATTAACTCCCTTGCCCAACATTTCCTAGAATTTATAAACTCAAACGCCCTGGTTCAACTGGTCAACACTCCCACCACAGGTGACAACATATTGGACCTGGTCATCACCAACATGGACGACCGGTGTTCCACACAGGAGGTCAACCTCTCGCTGGTTAGATCTGACCATAAACAAATCACTTTGGATATCCACATTCTGCCCCCCCCCCCCAAGAAAACCACCGTGAAAAACTTTTCAAAAGCAAACTTCACGTTACTTATGACCAAGATGGAAAGTTTCAAAGCCCCCATGGTGAAGGATAACGCTGTCCAAGCTGCAAAATTCTTTAATGCATTCTACGGGCACCTACAAGAATGCATGGATCATGCCATCCCAAGCAAAACCAAGACTCACTCCTCCAAGGAAAGGAAACCAGTCTAGCGGACTCCTGCCATAAGCAAAGCTATACAATAGAAGGACTAAACTAGTACAGAAAAGAGTAAAATCCCAAGAAGGGAAGACGTCCCTGATCAGTATCAGCAAGAAACTACGATCCTTCATAAAATCATCCAAGGCGAGCTTTGAAAGAAAAATTGCCAAGAACTCCAAAGATAACCACAAGGCATTCTTTAGCTATGTCAAGAATCTGTGGCAATGCTCAGATCTGCTCGAAGTTAGTGCAGAATGGCACAAAATACACTGAACCGACCGATATCGCCAACATCCTGGCAGACAGGTTCAGCGCAAACTTCACCCCCCTCTTACCCCCAAGAGGGCCCATAACCATACCAGAAGAATGTAGAGTCCCTGAAATCACAGAGACACAGGTTAAAACAGCCCTCTCCAAAGCCAAAAACACAGCATCAATGGGGACCGGACGGGGTCCCAGGCTGCATCCTGCACGAGCTCAGACTAACTAAACCCTCACCTAAACACACTGTTCAAACTCAGCCTTTCCACAGGCTACTTACCCATAGAGTGGCGCACAGCAGCGATTATTCCGCTCCACAGAGGTGGAGCCGCAACAGACCTTGGGAACTATCGCCCTATAAGCCTGAGTAGCTTGGTCTGCAAGGCTATGGAGCCCATCATCACGGAATTCAATAACAGAGACATTGGGAACCTCCAAACACTGGACCCTACCAAGTTCGGCTTTAAGGGCAGATCATGCCTCCTAAACCTGGTGGACTTCTTTGAGACAGTTACCAAGGATATAGATGAGGGGAAAGGTGGTACACACAGCCTACCTAGACCTCGAAAAGGCCTTCAACAGCATTCCCCATTCTGGTATTATAGACAAGCTCACCAGCCTGAACATAAACCCCTACATCACAAGATGGGTTGCCAGCTGGCTCACGGACAGAACCCACATGGTGAGAGTTGCGGGAGCTAGGTCCAACTCTAAATTGGTTACAAGTGGAGTTCCCCAGGGCTCAGTCCTAGGACCCCTCCTGTTCGGCATATACTTCTCAGAGGTACAGGCAAGTACAGGAGGACTATGGCTGACCAAGTTCACAGACTACTGCAAACTAGGGACTATAATTGACTCTCCGGCTGACACAGACATCCTCCAAAAGGGTCTCACTGAGATGGATACCTGGTGTCAAAATCATGGCCTCAAGCTAAATGCCAAAAAGTGCATAGTCATCCCCTTTGGAAAAAACAAAGCACCCACAAACTACCACATAGGTGGTAGTCCCCTAAATACAGAAGATGTAATAAAGGATGTAGGGACCCAAGTAGATAGTAATCTCACCTTTGATAATCACATTGCCAAAGTGGTTAGAAAATCCTTCTACGTGGCCCACCTAATCACAAAAGGGTTCGCATCCAGATCAAAAGAGGTCATTGCGCCCCTCTACTCATCACTCATCAGACCCATCATAGAGTACAACGCCCCCTTTGGGATGTACCTTACAAGACACCTGCAACAGCTGGAAAGATCACAGAAGTACCTCACCAAGAGGATCACTGGCCTCAAACAGATGCCCTATGCAGCTCGACTGAAGAAATTACAGCTGTACTCTGTTGCATACCGCCTACTCAGAGGTGATCTCTGCCTGACATACAAGGCCATGTCCAACCCAGAATTGATGGACACGCTCCACCTAAAGAAAACCTTATCCCCGCGAGTCACACACTCTAGGGATCTAAGCCTCACCACAACAATAAATAGGACGTGCTGGAGGGATAGATTCCTGTCCCAGAGACTTCCCATGCTTTGGAACAAGATCCCAATCTACATTAGGCAGAGCTCCTCGCTAACACTCTTCAAAAGAAATCTTGACGAGTGCATGGGAAACAAAGTTTACCCAGGGGATCACTTCAGTGGCTCTGCTGGACAGAGGCACAGGGAACTAATCTAAGGGGGTGGCGAAAGCCAACACATTCTGTCTAGGCTTATAAATGCCTTTGGGCAGATAGCCTAGTATCTACCTATGAACCTATAATCTATGCATTTCCCCCTCGATCTCTTCTTACAACAGTATTACTCAAGATAAGGGAGGAAAGACCAAGGGCAATTCTAATTACCTCAGACTGGCCATGCCAACACTGGTACTCACTACTGTGCAGTCTGTCACCGTTACCTCCATGGCACCTCCCCCAGATCCCCTACTCTCCTAACTCCGCAGGAGGGAAAGATGTTCTTCGTGTTTCACTGTTGCAGTCATTACATTTGGATTATCTGCCTGCAGGTAACCCTCAGCCGGCCTGAATACCAGTCTTGGATTCCTGCATCAGATGCTGTCTCCTCTACTATGACATCAAGTCGTCAGGAGGTATAAAACATGCAGCCAACGCCATTACATCAGTCTTTCTTGCCGCGTGGTGCTTGAAGAAGAAGCAGTTCGCAAGTGCCGGTCGGCCAACTCCAGAAATTTTCATTTTCGAGTTTCAGAACCGAAGTCTTCAAAAAAGCCAAGTACCCCATTGGGGATACTTTTTCTTGGTCTTAAACCGATGTCAGTAAAAGTTAACAATTGTCTTACCTGTGGAAAGCAAATACTTCATGAAGATTTTCATTCGTACTGCATTCCTTGCTTAGGCCCAGACCACAACGTCCCACGGTGTCGGTTTTGTGCTTTATTCAACCCCCAAACTATTCGTCGTCTATTTTTGCAGAAAATTATTTTGGTACTTGTTTTAACTATCCAGAAATGTCGTCGGTAAGCCATCCGACTACAGATATGATAGAAAACAGACGTCCTAACCACATGGTCAGACCCATATGCCTAAGAAACAAATAAGAATGGCTGAAAACCTTATTACTTTAATTAGGGGAAGCCATCCTTCCCCCTCTAAGAGACCTAGAACTGATTTTCCTTCTGATTCTTCTGATCAGGATTCTGAAATTTCTGTATCTTCTGATTACCAGGATTTGCCCTTATCTACCTATAAGAATTCTGATGCAGAGGATTCCATTCCCTCTGCTTCCCCTCCAGAAGATTTTTCTTTTGGTGAAACCTTGCACACTCTTAGGGAGCATTTCTGCTGGGAAAGTCAGGGTTACTCTGACTCCAAAAAGAGGCTTAGGGAATTCTTACTCCTCCTTCAACACAGGCCTTTAGCTATCCCTCCTGTTCTGGACATTCTAGATGATGCCTTCTTGTAATCCAGCCTGGCCCCAGACACTTTACGTCCAGCTCCCAGAAAACCTGATAGGTATTACAGAGTACCTGACTCTCACAAGTTCCTCTTCAAGAATCCTACTGCGGACCCAGAGACCATTTCCCAACTACCTAAAGGAACTAATTCAACTACTGCCAGAAACCCTACCCCTTCTAATAGAGATTCCAGGACCTTGGACAGATGTGGTAAGAAGGTATACACTTCTGCTACTTTGGCTATTAGGGCCTTAAACTGCCAGTTTCATATGTTAAAGTATCAGCAGCATATTATGGGACTACTTAAATAGAAAATTATGTTGGTTCCTGACTGTGCTGAACACACAGAATTACAGGATTTAATGCATTCTGCTGAACAAGTTGGGAAACATACTTTGCAATGTGATTTTGACTCTCTAGAAGCATCTTGCAGGGCTGCTGTCACTGGATTTGTACTTAGAAGGCATGCTTGGCTTAAGGAGCAAAACTTGCCAGATCATGTTAAAGCTAAATTACTGGATGCTCCCTTAAACCAAGACTGCCTGTTTGGCAACAAAGCAGAAGTCCTTAAGATGGAGGAAAAAGCTAAATCTGTGCAAACTGTTAAAGATTTCCTGCAAATACAGCCTCCCGGATTTAGTAGGCATTGGCCTTCTAAGTATTGGCCCTTTCCAGTCTCTGCCAGGCCTTCTCAGTCCAAACCCAGGAACAGCAGACCACCTAGGCTACAGTTTCAAGGCACACACAGGCCTAAGCAGTGGGGGGGCTCCCACTTCCAAAGCTGGAAGTAGTAAGAGACCCCCTATGGAAAAATGTCACAATTAACTTCAAACCTTCCAAGCCCTGCTCAACTGCATGCTCCCTTAGGGGGAGAGAGTGCCCTGCATGCAAAAAACTGGGAACTCATTACCCAGGACAAATGGGTTGTAAATATAGTCATCCAAGGATACAGATTCCACTTCCACACCTTACCAACCCCAAACGGTTGGCCAGACCTACCGCCAAATCAGTGGGCAGAGGCTCAGCAGCAGGTTCTCTCTCTCGTAAGTGTCAGGGCTATTCAGCCTGTCCCAGCAGAAGAAAGGGGACAAGGTTTTTACTCAAGACTCTTCCTGGTACCCAGAAAAGACGGCTCCTGGCATCCAATCCTGGACCTCTCTGAACACCTTATTGGTTATCCCAAAATTCAGAATGCTAACACTTCAACAGCTGCTTCCTGTGCTAGGCAAAGATGCCTGGTTTGCAACCTTAGACTTAAAGGAAGCTTACCTGCACATTCCAATAAGGGAATCTTGCAGGAAATACCTACGCTTCAGAGCAGGCTCCATGCACTATCCGATGTTCTTCGTGTTTCACTGCTGCAGTCATTACATTTGGGTAATCTGCTGGCAGGTTGCCCTCAGTCAGCCTGATTAACAAAGTCTTGGGTCCTGCGCGTGTTGCGGTCCTTTCTTCCATGACGTCTAGTCGTGAGGGGTATAAAACATGCATCTGACGCCATTATATCAGTCTTTCTTGCTGCGCAGTGCCGGAAGCAGAAGCAGTTCGCAAGTGCCGGTCGGCCGACTCCTGAAATTTTCGTTTTCGAATTTCATAACAGAAGTCTTCAACTGAAAGCTAAGTACCCCGTTGGGGAAACTTTTTCTTGCTCCTTACCGATGTCAGTAAAAGTTAATAATTGCATTATTTGTGGGAAGCAAATACCTCATAAGGATTTTCATTTGTACTGTATTCCTTGCCTAGGCCCTGACCACAACATGCCTTGCTGTCTGTTTTGTGCTAAATTTTAATCAACGCACGATTAAACGTTGGTATATTTTTGCTTCTAAATATTTTGGCTTCTAAATATTTTGGCTCAAGATTTAATTATCCAGAAATGTCTGTTAGCAATCCGACTACCAGAATACCTAAAAAAAAACAAAGAAAAAGACAGACAGAGGTCCAAAACAGGCGACGCTTCTCCTAAGCCACTCGCCGGTACTCAGTGAGGCACTTTCGAGCCCCTGATACCTGCTACTTCTGATTCGCAGTATGCCGCGAGATGCTTCAATTATGGAACCCGCGGATATCTCTACCTTAGATGGGTCCGGAGCTCTTTGCAGGTACCGGCTTCTGAGGGTGTTTTCAGGCCTACAGATTTGTATATTAGACCAACGCCATCTTCTAAATTAAGGGCAAAATCTAAATATGTCTAAAAAACCGACACCTGGGCCACATGTGCAGGCCCCTATGCCTTAAAAACAAATGATCAAAATGGCTGAAGATTTAATTACTCTGATCAGGTGTAGCTAACCCCCTTCTTCTAAGAGGCCTAGACATGACCTTGATTAAGAATCTTCTGAACAGGATTCTTTTTCTTCTGACTCTTCTAATGAACAGGATTCTTTTTCTTCTGACTCTTCTAATGAACAGGATTTGTCTATTCCTACTTATGAGGACTCTGATGCAGAGGATTCCATTCCTTCTGCTTCTCCCCCTGAGGATTTTTCTTTTGGGGAAACTTTACATGCCTTAAGGGAACATTTCTGAATCTAAAAAGAGACTTGGGGATTTTCTTCTTCCTCAGCATAGGCCTTTGGTTATACCTCCTGTTCTAGACATTGTTGTTGATGTTTTTTCAAAATCTAGTATGACTCCTGATTCTCTGCCTCCGGCTCCTTGTAAGCCAGACAGATACTACAAGGTTCCTGACTCCCACAAATTCCTTTTCAAAAAATCCTATTGCTGATCCTGAAACCATTTATCAGGGTCCCAAGGGCAATAAGGCCTCTACTGCTAAAAATCCTACCCCTTCTGATAGAGATTCCAGGGCGCTGGATAGATGGGGTAAGAAAGTTTACACGTCTGCAACCTTGGCAATCAGGGCTTTAAACTGTCAATTTCATATGCTTAAATGTCAACAGCATATCATAGGACTACTTAAACAGAAAATTATGATCTGAAGTAGGATGTTCATTTGTCAGCAACCTGTGGGTTACAGATCCGATATCGGATCCGAGCCGGCAACTTGTTTCAAGCTAATGGATCCGAGCTCCTAGCTCCTCCCTTCACCCGTAATCCCCTGCTAACCCTCCATGACCTCAGATCTAGTTTGCCGCGCTTGTGGATGGCTGGATCCTTGTTAAGCTCGTCAGATAAGTGAAGAAAAGTTACCTTTTCTAAGTACTTCTTGTCAGGAATTTCTTTTTTAGTTAAAATTAATACTTTTAAAGTGTGTCAGAGTTAGGTTCCTTATTTATTTATTTTTTTAATTAGTACCCTCCCTTCGCTGGTCGCTAGTGTGTGTGTGTGTGTGTTGCGTTTCTTTTGGGGCCTGTGTGTAGTTACTTTTCTTTTATCTTTAAAAAAAAAAAAAAAAAAAAAAGCTGGTCGCTAGTGTGTGTGTGTGTTGCATTTCTTTTGGGGCCTGTGTGTAGTTACTTTTCTTTTTTCTTTAAAAAAAAAAGAAAAAGGGGGGGGGGGATGGCTGAGGCCCCAAAAGCCATATTTTCTAAATGTACCGAGTGTGGCCATAAGCTCTCCCCGGCTGATGGCCACACTCTGTGCGTTCGGTGCCTTGGGGTTGAACACCTCACCTCGGGCTGTACCATCTGTGCAGCGTTCAACCCCAGGGCACTGAAAGAGCGGAGGTCGAAGCTGGTCCTGGCGGGACTTCTTCGCTACCTCAGCTGCTCACGTGGCTCCACCACAGCCTGTGGTCGCTGCCACTCCTGCCCCCTGCCTCTGTCCGGGAGTCAAACTCCCGCTAAAGTGTTGGAGGACAGGGAGGCCAGGAGGGAGAAACGGAGGGAGAAGCACCACAAGTGGCGGGCCGAGACCTCCGTTTCGGCCCCGCCAGCTAAGCGGGCTTCTCCTTCCACTGCTTCTAGGTCTCCTCCTCCTCGGCTCCGATCCCCTTGTTTCTCCCCGGGGCCCGAGGAGGAGGAGACCCGATCTCCGTCGAGGTCATCGAGGCGGCATTCCAGGCCTGCCTCGATGGCCTCCTCGAGATCTACCTTCAGTTTATCCGATGCAGACTTGGACCGGATGATGCGAAGATTCATCCAGGCCCAGCTGCAGATGGGAGTGCTCTTGCCTCCCCCCCCCTCAGGGGGGGAGCTCGACACCTTTTTTCCACCCAATTGCTCCTTCTCCGACCCGCTACCCGGGTTCGGAGCGCTCGGAGCCGAGCAGCCTTGGAGCCGGGGGTGGGTCGGCACCGGCAGTACTTGGTACTTCGGATCCGACCTCTCGGAGCCGTGGTCCGAGCTTCGGATCCGGGGGATTCAGTGTGCCTTCGGCTCCGTCCAGGTCGGAGCACACTGGTCCCTCGGATCCGACGGTCTTGGCACCGATCCCTTCATCTGATCCGAGTGGGAGCAGACTTTCGGATCCATTGGAGAGTGGCTCTCTCTCGGCCTTCGATGTTGTGGAGATGGCTCTGTTGAGAGCATCCGGACCTCCGGTCCTTGCATCGACTCCTCCCTGCACTCCCTCTCTGCTGGGCCAGGCTTCCATGACCCGGCCAAAGGGACAGCCTGCTTCGATGTCACAGATAGTTCCATTGGAACAAGATGTTGCTGGCGAGGCCTCCTCGGACAGTCCCCCCGAGGAAGCTCTCCGCAAGCATAAGTGCAAAAGGAGGCACGTGGACTCCCCTGAGTCCTTAACCGAGGACACGGACTTGGAGGAAGGGGAAGGCTCCCCAAGATCGCCCCCTGAGGATGTCATGCAGATGCTGAGAATCAGAGGTGGGTGGTCTTCCCCTAAGTCTTCCTCTGACGAGTCCATGTTTCTGGAGGCATTCGAGGCAGGCCCGTCTACCTCTTGGGTGTCCCCTCCAGCTGACCCCCTGGTGGACCTCATTACCACCAGAGCGTGGAAGGATCCGGACACCGTGGAGCCAATACCGAAGCGACCGGATAGGATTCTTAGCCCCCCCTCAGACCGATCACATTGGAGTAAGGGGCCCCCTGTAGATGCCATGTTGACGGCGGCAGCCACAAAGAGGGAATTGGCTCAGGAGAGTCCCTCAGTCCATCCACCGAGCAAAGAGTCCCGTTTGATGAATCGCTTAGGGAAGCGAGTCTTTAGTTCAGCGACCTTCTCAGTAAGGTCTCTGAACTATATGGCACATGTCATCAGGATGCAGCGGGATCTTATCAAAGAATACGCTGCATCCCCCCTGAGTCCATGTCGGAGGAGGACAAACAATTGTACTCCACCCGAATGGCCACTCTGAGATTGATTTCAAACACCTCTATGCGGCTGTTGTCCCACGCCACAGAGGGAGCCGCTAGGGCTAGCGGAGCAGGCCTAGTCATGAGATGTCAGGCCTGGCTCCGTCATTGTGACTTTACGGAACCCTTTAAAGCGTCCTTTGCGAACGCCCCTTTTGATGGTTCTGCCCTATTTGGCAAAACAGTTCGCGAGACACTTGTCCAGAGCGAGAAGGACGGGAAGATGTTGTCTGCCGTCGGAGTCCGCGTCTCTGCTCCCCAGCGGTCCTTTTCAAGGAACCAAAAGGGTCAGAAGAAGATGTGGTTCCAGAAATCACAGCATTCCCAACCAGCTCCGGACAACCAGTCCTACCGTGGCAGAGGTGGACAGGGAGGACGTCGCCCCAGGGGCAGAGGGGCTCCGAGAAACTTTGGGTCCAGAGAACCTTTCTCTGAGCGGCCCGCGCAGCAGCCCTGAGGGGTTGCCCGGCTGCTCCACTCTGGAGGCAGTCGGGGGGGCGTTTTTCAAAACACCTAGCGGCATGGGAGTCCATCACAACAGACCGCTGGGTGCTTCGCATCATATCCAGAGGGTACAAAATACCAATACTTCATGTCCCCCAATCCAAGAACCTCCCCGATGTACCACCCGATCAGAGGGAGGCCGCAGCCACAGAAATACAGCAGCTGCTAAGAAAAAGAGCCATCCAGCCCGTCCCCCAAGACCAGCTCGGATTAGGGTTCTACTCCAGGTTCTTTTTGGTGCCAAAAAAGACGGGGGACTTGAGACCCATCCTAGACCTTTCCCGCTTGAACCTGTCAGTAACCAAGGAAAAATTCCGAATGGTCACTCTTCAATCTATCCTTCCCCTTTTGAAGGAAAACGATTGGATGTGCTCTATAGACTTCAAGGATGCGTACTACCACATCTTAATGGACAAACGATCCAGGAGGTTCCTTCGCTTCCGGCTGGGGGCCAGTCACTACCAGTTCAGGGTCCTTTTCTTTGGCCTCACCACATCCCCCAGGGTGTTCACCAAAGTGTTAGCAGTGATTGCGGCCCACCTGAGACTCCAGGGAATTCAGGTCTTTCCGTACCTGGACGACTGGCTCCTGACCGCACCAACAAGGCATTTACTTTGCTCGGCCAGGGACTTCTTTCTCCATCTAGCCCCACAACTAGGCATTACTATCCATGTCGGCAGATCTCTACTGGCTCCGACGCAGGTCATAGAATTCATAGGTGCCAGAATAGACACCAGAGATTTGCGAGCCTTCCTAACTTCCGAGAGAATCAGGAACCTACAACTTCATGTGCGGGCTATCCTTCATTCAGAGGCTTCACCAGCGGAATTGGTCCTGAGGGCATTAGGCTCCATGGCGGCAGTGATTACACTCCTTCCATGCGCCCGTTTGAACATGCGAGTACTGCAATGGACTCTGTTAGTGCAATGGTCCTTCCTATCCCTTCCTCTCCACCATCCCCTTGCTATCAGCAAGGCTTGCAGGAGGGCGCGACTATGGTGGCTCCAAGCATCGAACTTCCATACGGGCCGTCCCTTCTGCACCTCTCCCCCTATCGCCACGGTGACCACGGACGCTTCCCGCCTCGGGTGGGGGGGGGGCATTATTCAGGCAGGACAGTCCAAGGCACGTGGAACGATACAGAGACCTCCCTGCATATCAACGTTCTGGAGATGAGAGCGGTGCTGTTGGCGTTGCAAGCACTTCAGAGCTTCCTCCCCGCAGGAATGATTGCAATTCAGTTGGACAACATGTCGGTGGTCTGGTATATCAACAAACGGGGGGAACCAGATCTAACCCTCTTTGCCGCGAAGCCATGAGAGTGTGGGAATGGGCGATCTCCACCAAACGCTTTCTGATTGCAACGCACATTCCAGGGAGGACCAATATCCTAGCGGACAAGCTCAGCCGCACCCTTCTTACCCCGTACGAGTGGTCTCTCAATCCTCTAGTAGCGAAGCAGATATTCGCAACATGGGGGCAACCCTGCTGCGATCTTTTTGCATCTCCATCAAACACCAAATGCGACAATTTCTTCGCTCTAATCCCCCCTCCAGGGGGTGCATGCTTGGCCACCCAGTCTACTCTATGCCTATCCTCCTCTGCCAATGATGATGCAACTCTTACAGAAAGCCTTGCGGTTGGGGAGCAAGATGATTCTCATTGCCCCATTCTGGCCTCGACAAATTTGGTTCCCTTACCTGTGGTCTCACCTTGTGAATCACCCTTGGATTCTAGATCCCATTCCGGATCTCATCTCCCATCCATTGGACTTGCCAACTCCAAACCTGGACAATCTGAAACTGACAGCTTGGTTGCTCCAGTTCCACTCCTAGTTAGGACTCCCGGTATCTCTTCACCAGTCAAAGCCATCCTCGTGGCAGCGCATAAGCCCTACACCAGGATAGTGTATCACAGTAAATGGAAACGTTTTTCCATCTGGGCGGAGCACCGCGATCTAGATCCCTTTACGGCTCCTCTTCCATCCATTTTAGACTTCCTAACTGAACTCTTTCAGGAAGGCGCTAGTTGTTCAACTGTCAAAGTGCAATTGGCAGCCATATCTCATTATCATGTGGGACATGATACAGGGCCCTTGATGTCGGCCAAATTGTGTAAAACCTTTCTCAAGGGTACCTTTTTACTTAGACCCCCTGTAAAAGAAGCCGTACCCCCCTGGGATCTTACATTAGTTCTTCAAGCCTTGACTGCTCCACCCTTTGAACCCGCTGCTTCAGTGGATCTCAAATTCTTGCCATGGAAAACAGCATTCCTTGTAGCCATTACTTCAGCGAAAAGAGTGTCGGAGCTTCAGGCTCTTTCTGTGAAGCCTCCATACCTGATTTTTCACCCAGATAGTGTACCTCAGGATCAATCCCTCCTTTCTTCCCAAGATAGCATCAGAAACCAACATAAATCAATCCATAAATTTACCGGTTTTCTTCCCTAAATATCAAAATAAGGGAGAGTACAAGCTGCACTCATTGGATGTTCATAGGCAGCTTCGTTTTTATACTCGTAGGACAGCTGGCCATAGACAATCTGACCAGCTGTTCGTTTCCTTTGCCAAATTTAACTTGGGGAAAGCTATCTCTAAAGTATCTTTATCTCGCTGGATTTCCCAATGTATCCTACTGGCTTATCAAGCCTCGGGTAGACCCGCACCAGAAGGAGTTCGTGCTCATTCCACCCGCTCCATTTCTACTTCTGCGGCCTTCAAGTCTAGAGTTCCTTTGGATGATATTTGTTCTGCAGCCACTTGGGCTTCATCTCATACCTTTATCAACCACTACAAGCTAGACCTGCTTTCTAGAGGGAGAGCATCCTTTGGCTCTGCGGTGCTTTGTAATATCCTTCCATGATGGCCACCCAAGGTGCAGGTAGCTGGGTACTCTGTCCCACAGGTTTCTGACGAATGAACATCCTACTTCAGATTTAGAAGCTATGTACTCACCGTAACGTTCCATCTGAGTAGGTAGTTCATTTGTCTGCAACTATCCCCCCCTCCTTCCCCCTGACCTTCTTCGGATCTACTAGTTGTTAGATATCCTTTGTTGGATATATATTGAGAGGCAAACTCGATCTGAGGTCATGGAGGGTTAGCAGGGGATTATGGGTGAAGGGAGGAGCTAGGAGCTCGGATCCATTAGCTTGAAACAAGTTGCCGGCTCGGATCCGATATCGGATCCGTAACCCACAGGTTGCAGACAAATGAACTACCTACTCAGATGGAACGTTATGGTGAGTACATAACTTCTAATTAATCTCGGACTGTGTGGAAGATAAAGATTTGCAGGATTTATTACATTCAGCTGAACAAGTTGGAAAACATACATCTGAAGTAGTTAACTTCATTTGGTCTGCAACCTGTGGGATACGGATCCGAGCTGGCAACTTTACAAAGCTTAGATCCGAGCTCCTAGCTCCTCCCCTTACCCATAATCCCCTGCCAACCCTGACTGACCCCAGATCTAGTTTGCCGCGCTTCTGGTCAGCAGCTAGGTTTTGAGCTCCTGGTTCGTAGGGTCTTCGTAGAGTTTGTGAGAAATTTAAAACCTTTTTTCTATTACTTTTCAGTGTACGAGTGTGTTGTGGTTAGGTTTCCCTTTGGTTAAATCCTTGTAGTTAAATCTTTTTAGTTAAATTTACCCTCCCTCCCCTTCGCTGGTACGTAGTTCTGTGTGTGGTGTGTGTGGGGCCTAACGAGTGTGTTTTCTTTAGAATGTCTGAGGCCCCAAAACCAATCTTTTCTAAGTGCACCGAATGTGGCCATAAGCTCTCTCCGGCGGATGGCCACACTCGGTGCATCCGGTGCCTTGGGGTTGAACACCTTTCCTCTGGATGAACTATCTGTGCGGCATTCAACCCCAGGGCACTGAAGGACAAGAGGTCTAAGCTGATCCTGGCGGGACTTTTGCCCCCGGATTCGGCTTCGGCCTCCGGTGCTTCTGTGGCCTCCTCCCAGGCTTCGGTGGCGGCCACTCCTGCCTCTCTCCCTCCGGCCGGGACTCAATCTCCCGCTTCGGCGCCGGAGGAGAGGGAGGCCAGGAAAGAAAAACGGAGGGAGAAGCACCACAAGCGTCGGGCTGAGGCCTCTGCTTCGGCCCCCCCTGCTGAGCGGGCTTCTCCCTCCACGGCTTCCAGGTCTCCTCCTACTTGGCTCCGGTCTCCATGCTTCTCACCGGGACCCGAGGAGGAGACCCGATCTCCGTAGAGGTCATCGAGGCAGCACTCCCGGCCAGCCTCGGTGGCCTCGTCGAGATCAACGCGGAGCCTTTCTGAAGCTGATTTGGACCGGGTGATGCGAAGATTCATCCAGGCCCAAATGTAGATGGGAGTGCTCCTGTCCCCCCCCCCCTCCGGGGGGGAGCTCAACACCCTTCTTTTCCCTGATAGCTCCTTCTCCGACCCGCTTCCCAGGTTCGGAGCGCTCTGAGCCGGGCAACGTTGGAGCCGGGGGTGGGTCGGCGCCGACAGTATCTGGTACTTCGGCTCCGACTCTTCCTTCGAGTTTACCGGATCTGTCCTTGTCGGATCCGAGCTCTCGGAGCTGTGCTCTGAGCTTCGGATCCGAGGGGTTTAGTGTGCCTTCGGTTCCGTCCAGGTCGGAGCATACTGGCCCTACTGGCCCTTCGGATCCGATGGTCTCAGCTCCGATCCATCGGATCCGAGTGAGGGTCTGCTCTCGGATCCTAGAGAGAGTGGCTCTCCCTCTGCCTTCGATGTGGTGGAGAGGGCTCTGTTGAGTGCATCCAGGCCCCCGCTCCCTGCTACGGTTCCATCCCGCACTCCCTCTCGTTTGGGTAGGGCTTCCGTCGCCCGGCCACAGGGACAGCCTGCTTTGACGTCTCGGGTCGTTCCACTGGAACAAGACGTTGCTGGTGAGTCGTCCTCGGACAGTCCCCCCGAGGATGTTTCTCATAAGCGGAAGTGTAAGAGGAAGCACGTGGACTCCCCCGAGTTCTTGACAGAAGACACAGATTTGGATGAGGGGGAAGGCTCCCCAAGGTCACCCCCTGAGGATGTCTCCTTCGGAGACATCATGGAAATGCTTAGGATAAGAGGGGGTGGTCTGCCCCCAAGGCTTCCTCGGACTAATCCGTGTTCCTGGAAGCGTTCGAAGCAGGCCCATCTACCTTTTGGGTGTCCCCTCCGGCCGACCCCTTAGTGGACCTTATCACCACTAGGGCGTGGAAGGAGACGGACACTGTGGAGCCAGTCCCCAAACTTCCTGACAAGATCCTGAGCCCCCTGGCAGAGAAATCCCATTGGAGCAAGGGACCCCCCGTAGATGCCATGTTGGTGGCAGCAGCCACCAAGAGGGAGTTAGCCCAAGAGAGTCCCTCTGTCCATCCCCCGAGCAAGGAGTCTCGCTCGATGGTTCGTCTCGGGAAAGCGGGTCTTTAGTTCAGCGACCTTCTCTGTAAGGTCCCTGAACTACATGGCACGTGATTTGACTGCAGCGAGACCTTATCAAAGAGTACACTGCATCGCCCCCGGAGTCATGTCGGGAGAGGACAAACAGTTGTACTCCACTCGCATGGCCACTCTTGGGTCTATATCAAACACCTCTATGCGGCTTTTATCCCATGCTACAGAGGGAGCCGCTAGAGCCAGCGGAGCAGGCCTAGTTATCAGGCGCAAGGCCTGGCTCCGACATTGTGATTTCGCGGAACCCTTCAAGGCGTCCTTTGCGAATGCCCCTTTCGATGGTTCTGCCCTATTTGGCAAGACAGTTCGCGAGACTTTGGTCCAGAGCGAAAAGGACGGGAAGATGTTGTCTGCCGTCTGAGTCCGCTTCTCTGCTCCCCAGAGGTCCTTCTCCAAGAACCAAAAGGGACAGAAGAAGATGTGGTTCCGAAAGTCGCAACAATCCCAGTCCGCTCCAGACTCCCAGTCCTTCCGTCCCAGAGGAGGACAGGGTGGACGCCGCCCTAGAGGCAGAGGGGCCCCGAGAAACTTTGGGTCCAGAGAAGCCTTCTCTGATCGGCCCATGCAGCAACCCTGAGGGGTTGCCCGACTGCTCCACTCTGGAGGCAGTCGGGGGGGTGCTTCTCGAGGTACCTGGCAGCTTGGGAGTCCATTACAACAGACCGCTGGGTGCTTCGTATCATATCCAGAGGATACAGAATTCCCCTTTCTTACATTCCCTACACTCCCGAACAGCTCCCCGATGTTCCACCCAATCAGAGAGAGGCTGCAGCCGCAGAAGTTCGGCAGCTTTTAGAAAAAGGAGCTGTCCAGCACGTCCCCCCCAGGCCAGTCCAGATAAGGTTATTACTCAAGGTTCTTTTTGGTGCCAAAAAAGATGGGGGACCTAAGGCCCATCCTCGATCTTTCCCTACTAAACCTGTCAGTAACCAAAGAAACGTTCCGGATAGTCACTCTTCAATTTATTGTCCCCCTCTTGCGGGATGTGCTCCATAGACCTCAAGGACGGGTACTACCACATATTGATGGACGAACGGTCCAGGAGGTTTCTCCGCTTCCGGCTGGGAGCCAGTCATTATCAATTCAGGGTCCTCCCCTTTGGTCTCATCTCAGCCCCCAGGGTGTTCACCAAGGTATTAGCAGTGATAGCGGCCCACCTGAGACTCCAGGGAATGCAGGTCTTCCCGTACCTGGACGACTGGCTCCTCACCGCCCCGACAAGGCATCTGCTATGCTTAGCCAGGGACTACTTTCTCAACCTTGCTCCGCAACTAGAGATCACTATAAACTCTGACAAGTCCTCTCTCACCCCGACTCAGGTAATAGACTTTATCGGGGCCAGACTGTACACCAACAGGCAACAAGTTGTCTTAACTCCCGACCGGTTGCACACTTTGAGGGCACATGTGCGGGCCATCTTTCAATCTTCAAAACCTCCGGTGGGATTGGTTCTGAGAGCCCTGGGGTCCATGGCAGCCGCTATAAACCTTCTTCCCATGGCGCGTCTGAACATGAGGATTTTACAGTGGACTCTCCAAGTCCAATGGTCCCTTCATCAATACCCCTTGAGTCACCCCATTTCTCTCACTTGTAGCTAGGACTCCCGGTATCACTTCTCCAGTTAAAATTATCCTAGTAGCAGCGCACAAGCCCTCTACTAGGCAGGTCTATGGTAGTAAATGGAAGCATTTCTCTATCTGGGCAGAACGCCATAATTTGGACCCTTTTACAGCCCCCTTGCCTGCAGTGCTGGACTTTCTTTCAGGTCTTTTTAATGACGGAGCTAGCTGTTCTACGGTTAAGGTTCAGTTAGCAGCTATCTCTCATTACCACGTAGGTACTGAAATGGGCCCTTTGATTACTACAAAATTGTGCAAAATGTTCCTAAAGGGCACCTTTCTTCTTCGATCTCCAATAAAGGAAGCGGTACCTCCATGGGATTTGACCTTGGTATTACAAGCCATGACAGCCCCTCCCTTCGAACCGGCATTTTCAGTAGACCTCAAATATTTGTCTTGGAAAACAGCCTTTCTTGTGGCTATTACTTCAGCCAGGAGAGTATCTGAATTGCAAGCTCTTTTTGTGAAACCCCCATACTTAGCCTTTCACAAGGATAGGGTTTACCTCAGGACCAATCCCTCCTTCCTCCCGAAGGTAGTTTCTGAATCTAATATTAACCAATCTATCAATTTGCCGGTCTTCTTTCCTAACTACCAGAACAAAGGGGAGTACAGACTACGTTCTTTGGACGTGCACAGACAACTTAGATTTTACATTCATAGGACATCTGGTCATAGACAGTCCGACCAGTTGTTCGTCTCCTTTGCCAAATTTAATCTAGGTAAACCGGTCTCGAAGGTTTCCTTATCGAGATGGATTTCACAGTGTATCATTACAGCGTATCAAAATTCCGGCAGGCCCGCACCTCAAGGAGTTTGTGCCCATTCAACTAGGGCTATGGCTACATCTGCCGCCTTTAAGTCCAGGGTTCCCTTGGATGATATCTGTTCAGCAGCCACTTGGGCCTCATCTCATACCTTCATCAATCATTATAAATTGGACATTACCTCCAGAGGGAGAACTTCTTTTGGCTCCGCAGTGCTCCGGAATATCCTTCCATGAAGGCCGCCCAAGGTTAGGTAGCTGGGAACTCTGTCCCACAGGTTGCAGACCAAATGAAGTCAACTACTTCAGATTAAGAAGTTATGTACTCACCATAACGTTCCGTCTGAGTAGGTAAACTTCATTTGTCTGCAACCGTCTCCCACCTCCGTCCCCCTGACCTTCAGATGTGTTTCATGTCATATAGTGATGTACCATTCTGATAATGTAGTTAGTTATCCACTATAGTGCTTGCGGGCAAACTTGATCTGAGGTCAGTCAGGGTTGGCAGGGGATTATGGGTAAGGGGAGGAGCTAGGAGCTCGGATCTAAGCTTTGTAAAGTTGCCGGCTCGGATCCGAGGTCGGATCCGTATCCCACAGGTTGCAGACAAATGAAGTTTACCTACTCAAATGGAACGTTATGGTGAGTACATAACTTCTTATTTGCAATGTGGTTTTGATTCCTTGGAGGCCTCTTGCAGGGCTGCTGTAACTGGATTTGTACTGAGAAGGCATACCTGGCTGAAAAAGCAAACTCTGCCTGACCATGTTAAAGCAAAATTGTTGGCTGCTCCTTTACAACAGGACCGTCTCTTTGGTAATAAGGCTGAAGAAGTGTTAAAAAAGATTGAAGATAAAGCTAAATCTATGCAAACTGTGAAAGATTTCTTACAAGTGCAACCTCCAAGATTTAGTAGGCACTGGCCTACTAAGAACTGGTCCTTTCCAGTCCCCTCAAGAGCCGCTCAGGTCAAATAAAGACATTCCAGAGGGTCCAGGTTTCGGTCACAAGGAACCTTTAGAACAAAACAATGGGGTACCTCCACCTCCAAATCTGGAAGCAACAAGGCACCTCCCTATGGTAAACAGCCTCAATGACTTCCCTCTACAATCACCAAGCACTTACCATTTAGCCACCCTTTTGGGGGGAAAACTGGCAACTTATTACCCAGGACAAATGGGTTTTAAGTATAGTATCCCAGGGATACAGATTTAATTTCCACACGTTGCCAACCCCATACGGATGGCCAGATCTGCCACCAAATCAGTGGGCAGAGGCCCAGAAACAAGTTCTGTCCCTCATGAGCATGGGGGCTATTCAGCCAGTACCAGAAGAGGAAAAGGGACAAGGTTTATATTCCAGACTTTTCCTGGTACCCAGAAAAGACAAATCATGGCGTCCAATTCTGGACTTATCGACTCTAAACACATTTCTGGGCATTCCAAAATTCAAGATGCTGACTCTTCAACAGTTACTACCTGTGCTAGGCAAAGATGCCTGGTTAGTAACTCTAGACTTAAGAGGTTTACCTGCATATCCCAATCAGGGAATCTTGCAGAAGATACCTCCGCTTCCAAGCAGGCTACTTGCATTACCAGTTCTCTGCACTGCCCTTTGGCTTATCTGCTGTGCCCAGGGTCTTCACAAAGTGCCTGGCACCAGTAATTGCATTTTGCAGGCAAAGAAATTTTCAAATATATCCATGGATGATAGTCTAATTCAGGTAGAAAACAAGGACATTCTTCTAAAGCATCTGGCGTTTGTAAAAAGAGTTCTAACTTGTCTAGGGTACACCATAAACGAAAAGAAATTACAAATGGTACCCTCTCAAAAAAAATTACATTCCTGGGTGCAAGCTTGAATACAGCTGCCCAGATGACTTACCTTTTGCCAGAAAAGCAAATTCAATTGGTGACTTACTTCAGACAGGTGGCCACAAAAACCCTGCCATCTGCAAGACACATTCTGCAAGCCTTGGGGGTTCATGGCTTCCTGCATTCTTCTAATTACATATGCAAGACTGCATATGAGGAAACTTCAGTGGTACTTAAAAAGTTTATGGAGTCAACATTGTCACAGCCTGGAAACAGATTCCTATTATACCTTGCCTGCAACTAGAGTTCCTATGGTGGGCAGAGGCCTGCCACCAAAACAAGGGACTTCCATTCACTCCACCCCCTGCCGCCCAAACCCTGACTACAGACGCATCAGACTATGCTTGAGGGGCTCATCTGGCAGGGAAGTGCATTCAGGGCAAATGGAGTCCAAATCAAATGCACCTACATATCAATCAGAAAGATGCTAGCTGTACAGAATGCACTGACAGCCTTCAAGGACTACCTTTATCCAGGACAACTAATGATAGACAGACAGCACCACAGTTATGTGGTACATAAATAAGCAGGGGGGTACACATTCTTACCCCCTTTGCAGACTAGCCATGGCATTGTGGAACATGGCCTTGACCTGTCAAATACAACTACAAGCTCAATTCCTGCCAGGAAAGCTAAATACTTTAGCAGACGAACTAAGCAGAAATCTTATGGACCCACACGAATGGAAACTGGAACCACAAGTTTTCAACATGTTGACACGCAAATGTGGGGAGCCCAGACATAGTTTTGGGGTGAGGAAAAAAGATCCATCAGTTGGACAAATTCTGCATAAGAATTCCTCACAAAAAAGTTTGGAAGGTGGATGCTCTATCATTCAGCTGGAAAAAACTTTCGGTCTATGCTTTTCCCCCTCTGCCTCTGCTCTCCAAAGTTCTACTAAAGGTCAAACTGCACAATCCAAAAATGATTCTGATTTCTCCAGACAGGCCTCGCCAACACTGGTACCCACTCCTGCGCAATGTGTCGCACCTTCCTCCATGGCACCTGTCTCACCAGAGCTACCAAATTCTGCACACTCAGCTCCAAACTTTGAATCTTGCAGCGTGGCTAATCAACTAATTTCACCCTTGGCATCCCTCAGCAAACTTGTGATGGATGTGATTTTGGAGGCTAGAAGGACTAGTACTAGAAAATCTTATGCTGACAAATGGAAGATTCTGTGCCTGGAACCAGTCACAAGGAATAAGCACAGCAATGCCTGGTATTCCTCAGATTCTGCAATACTTAACTGAAATGCTTCACAAGGGCCTATCCTTTTTTTCCATAAAAATCCATGCCTCTGCCATTTCAGCTCATTACAGCACAGGACCTCCCCTCTTCTCTCATCCTCTGCTAAAGCAGCATCTCAGAGGGTCCAAAACTTTTAAGACCTCCCCGCAGAGCACGTACTCCTGCATGGGACCTCAATTTTGTTTTGGAAAAACTCACTCTCCTTCCTTTTGAGCCAGCTGCTACTGCAAACCTAAAATTTCTCTTCTGGAAAACAGCTTTCCTTTTAGCAGTCACTTCAGTTAGAAGGATTTCAGAATTACAGGCTGTTGATGGCAGTGGAGCCTTTCATTATTTTTTCATCCGGACAGGGTGGCTCTCAGGACCAATCCATCGTTCATGCCTAAGGTGGTATCCAGTGTGGCTGTTAATCAGAACCATTTATCTGCCAACTTTCTTCCCCAATCCACAGAACAAGGGGAAGCGGATTCTGCATTCATTGGATGTACACAGACAACTTAGATTCTACTTTAACAAAATCTGAACTACTGGTGGCATTTGCTGCAGGGGCAGAAGGAAAGGCTATTTCAAAGCATACTATTTCCAAATGGATAAGCCATTGTATTTGTTTCTGTTATATGCACCATGGTAAACCTATCCCCAAGGAGATCAGATCTCATTCCACCAGGGCTGCATCTACTTCTGCAGCCTTTCTCAGAGGGGTTCCTACTAGAGACATTCTAGAAGCTATCTGGAGCTCAGTTCATACATTCACCAAACATTACAATTTATCTCTCTTCTCTAAATCCAGAGCTGGCTTTGCCACTGCTGTCCTGCAGGGCCTTATAGTTGGTCCTAATGCTGTATAATTCCATCCTCCCAACCATAACTTTGGGATTCTACCCAAATGTAATGACTGCAACAGTGAAACATGAAGAACATAGTACAGTTGTGTACACTTACCATAAATGTAGATGTTCGAGTGTATTCACTGTTGCAGTCCTGGTTACCCACACTCCAGCCCCCTGTTTTTCTATTACTATACCTCTCTTTTCTTTTACTGTGCTTAAAAGCCTTTTTGGTGTATTTGCTTTTGTTTGGAGGTATATATTTTTTTGTGTTTTAAATTATATGCATAGATATATACATATATTTTTTGCTCCCCATTTGGGGGGCACCTGACATCTGGGGCAAGAAAAACTGATGTAATGGCATTGGCTGCATGTTTTATACCCCCTGACGACCTGGAAGATGGGACAGCAACTGATGCAGGACCAAAGACTTTGTTAATCAGGCCGACTGAGGGCAACCTGCCAGCAGATTACCCAAATGTAATGACTGCGACAGTGAATACACTCTAACATCTACATTAATGGTAAGTGTACACAACTGTACTTTCTCTGCACTTCCCTTTGGCTTATCTACTGTGCCCAGGGTATTCAATGTCTAGCTACAGCCATTGCATTTTGCAGGCAGAGAAACATTCAAATATACCCATACCTGGACGATTGTCTATTTCTGGCAGAAAGCCAGGACATGCTATTAACATCTGGCATTTGTAAAGAAACTTCTAACCTCGCTGGGGTACACCATAAACAAAAAGAAATCTCATCTAGTACCCTGCCAACAAATTGTATTCCTGGGAGCAAGCTTGAACACAACTTCCCAGATGGCTTACTTCACGCCAGAGAAACATGTTTGACAGCTTACTTCAGACTACTGGCTACAAAGTCCCAGCTATCTGCAAGGAAAATCCTGCAAGCCCTGGGGTTCATGGCCTCTTGCATTCTACTAATTCCATATGCAAGACTGCATATGAGGAAACTACAGTGGTATCTAAAAAGCCTATGGTGTCAACATTCTCAGGACCTGGAGACAATGATTTCTATCATTTCTTGTATAGAAACAGAGTTCCTTTGGTGGGCAGAAGCCTGCTACCTAAACAAGGGGCTCCCTTTCAGTCTACCCCCTGCCGCCCAATCCCTGACTACAGACACATCAGACTCTGCATGGGGGGGCTCACTTGGCAGGGCGGTTCATTTGGGACAGATGGAACCAGAGTCAGATGCACCTGCATATCAACCAAAAATAAATGTTAGCTGTACAGAATTCCCTGACAGCTTTCAAAAACCATATCCTTCCAAGACAGTTATTGGTACTAACAAACGGACGGACAAACGAGCAGAGGGGAACCCACTCGTACCCCCTCTGCAGACTAGCCATTGCTCTGTGGAACACAGCCTTGAGCTACCAAGTGCACCTACAAGCTCATTTCCTGCCAGGCAAGCTAAATTCACTGACAGACGACCCAAGCAGAAATCTCATGGACCCACACGAATGGAAACTGGAACCAAAGATATTCAACCTCTTGAGGAAAAAATGGGGGACTCCAGAGATATAGACCTGTTTGCCTCCCATCAGAACTACCAGTTGGACAAATTCTGCACAAGGACTCCCCACAGTCAAGCTTGGAAAGTGGATGCCCTGTCCTTTACCTGGGAAAGCCCCTCAGTTTATGCTTTTCCCCCGCTGCCTCTCCTCTCGAAGGTTCTGCTAAAGATCAAACAGGACAAACCAAGGAAAATGCTGATTGCACCAGACTGTCCTCACCAGCACTGGTACCCTCTCTTGCGCAGTATGATACTGCTGGATCCATGGCACCTACCTCAGACACCTTCCCTGCTGTCCCAGCAGGCGGGCCAGATTCTGCACCCTCAGCTTCAAACCCTGAACCTTGCAGCCTGGCTAATTCCTTGATCTCTCCAATAGCATCCCTCAGTAAAAAGGTGCTAGATGTCATTCTGGAAGCAAGGAGACCTAGTACTAGAAAATCCTATGCTGAAAAGTGGAAAAGATGCTGTTCCTGGAGCCAGACTCTGGATAGGCACTACGGTGCCCAACTTACCTCATATCCTTCAGTACTTAGAAATGCTCCACAAGGGCCTATTCTTCTAGTCTGTCAAAATGTATGCCTCTGCCATTTCAGCACATTATAATACTGAACCACCCCTCTTCTCTCACCCACTGTTAAAGCAATGCCTCAGAGGGGCTAAAAAAGTAAGACCCCCCCCCCAGGCAAGCCCCTACTCCAGCCTGGAATCTTAACTTTGTATTGGGAAAAGCACACTCTCCCTCCATTTGAGCCAGCTGCAACTGCAGAGCTGAAATTCCTTTCTTGGAAAACTGCCTTCCTTCTAGCCATCACTTCAGCTACAAGAGTGTCTGAATTACAGGCCCTTATGGCAGTGGAGCCCTTCATTATCTTCCATACAGACAGGGTTTCCCTCAGGACCAATCCTTCCTTTATGCCCAAGGTGATGTGTAGTGTGGCCCTAAATCAGTCCATTCATTTGCCTACTTTTTTCCCGAATCCACAAAACAAAGGAGAGAGAGTACTGCACTCTTTGGATGTGCACAGACAACTTAGATTGTATTTGGATAGGGCTAAGCCTTTCAGAAAATCTGAACAGCTGCTAGTTGGCTTTGCTGCAGGGGCAGATGGGAAGGCCATTTCAAAGCAAACCATTTCTAAATGGATAGCCCATTGCATTCATTTCTGCTATAAGCACCATGGAAAACCTACCCTACAGGGGATTAGATCACATTCCACCAGGGCTGCATCTACCTCTACAGCCTTTCTCAGAGGAGTCCTAGAAGCAGCTACCTGGAGCTCTGTACATACCTTCACCAAGCATTACCACATGCCTATTTTTTCTAAATCCAGAGCTGGTTTTGCCACTTCAGTCTTGCAGGGCTTAATAGCTGGCCCTAATGCTCTCTAACTTCCTCCTCCCTTCCTTAGCTTTGGGAATCAACCCCAGTGTAATGACTGCAACAGTGAAACACGAAGAACATAGTACAGTTGTGTACACTTACCATCAATGTAGATGTTGGAGTGTATTCACTGTTGCAGTCCTGGTTACCCTCCCTCCAGCCCCCCCCGACTTCTCTTGGCTCTACCTTTACTTCTTGTTTGGTGTATTTGAGCTTTCTGGTGTATTTGCTTTTTTTTGGAGTTGTAACATAACATGTAATTGCTTCCCATTATGGGGGTACCTGACATCTGGGGCAAGAAAAACTCATGTCGGTAGCCAAACAGAAATTCCGGATTGTCACCCTACAGTCCATTCTAGCTCATCTATGAGAGTGCGACTAGATGTGCTCGTTAGACCTCCAGGATGCTTACTACCACATCAAAATACACAGAAGCTCCAGGAGGTTTCTGCGCTTCCAGCTTGGGAGCCAGTCATTTTTCAGTTCAGAGCCCTACCCTTTGGTCTCACCACAGCCCCCAGGGTGTTCAACAAGGTAATGGCAGTTGTATCCAAAAACAAACAATAGTAGACTGATAAAAAAGACTGTTGAAAACACTGCAGTTTACCGCACCACTCTTGTAGATAAATAAGTTCTGTTTATTCCATAATAACGAACAACATACAAAGAAAACTTAGCGCTTTCACCCAGTTACATACCGGGTTTCTTAAGAGTGAATATCTTGTAGAGCAGATTTCTTAAATACTATTGCTAATTGCTTAACTTACACTTAATGTCTTGATACCATTATTATATAATTAGATATCAAATTGCTTGATAATTTTAAAGGAGAACAGAAAATTAACATTTTAAAGCTATAACCACATGTTTAGAGAATTCTGTCATATCCATGACAACACAAATAATATTGAATAGAACAATACCTAACATAAAAGTTAAATTATTAATAGACAACATCATAACCACAGCAGATAGAAGAAATTTATGTATATATAAAAATATATGAATTGTGTTTTCAAGCACACAGCTGTTAAATATGTATAGGCCCTGTACATATATATCATATAGTAACATATAAAAAGCATATAAAAAACAATTCTTGGGAACTGTGTATACACAGATGCTTAACTAAAAAAACTGGTAAGAACTTGTCATACAATTTGTATTGTGAGTGTGATAAAATCAATTAATAATAGCTGTATGACAATAGAATAAATAAGTATAATAAATAATTAAGAATATTTGTATAAATATATAAATGTATAGTTAATAATATTTAACCATAAATATAATAAATATATGAGAATTAAATTAATATATAAACATTAGATAGTGTATGATTTCATTCTCAAAAAGCTGCTAATGGATATAAAGTCGTTGATGCCTGGTTTTCTATGTGCATTAAGCCTGAACTGCCAAAGGCATTCCTTCATTTCTAACAAATTGTTTACATCTCCCTCTTTAATTGTAGTTTCGGGCACTCTATCAATAACAAAAAACAGGAATTTTTTGAAAATAGGGCATACTATGCTATGCATATATAGAGTGTTTGTTGATTTTTTGTTTTTAATGTCCCTATTGTGTTCATTTATTCGCTTTCTCAGTTTTCTGATAGTCTTTCCTATGTAGAATGCCTCACATGATAAACAAGTTGCTAAGTAAATTACTTGTTTCGTGTTGCAGTTCACAAAACCTGGACATCTAATAACTCTATTATATCCTGTTATGGCAACATATGGCCCATCATTTATAAATCTGCAAGCCTTACAAAATCCACACTTTTTCATACAGGATTTTTTATTGACCTCTTTGGATTCAAAAATTTCTTTTAGATTTCTTCCTCTACTAAATACAATAGAGGGTGTTATACCTAGTTGATCAATTATTCCACTATTGTTACTAAACACACTTTCCCATACATCCTTTACTATCTCCACTATAACTTTTGTATTATCGTTTTAAGGTAGTGTCAAAGAACATGTCATGTTTTTATTTATGGGGGTTGTTCTTATCATCCCTTCTTTACCAATTTTTAGTATGGGCTTAAAATATTCTTGTCTTTTCTTAACAATTTCTTCTTTTAAACTCATGATGAGATCATCAGGGTAGTCTCTTTCCATAAACATTTGACATAAGTCTAACTCGCTGGAAAAAATAGTATCCTCACTTATAATTCGCGATAACCTAATCATTTGTCCCTTTATTAAGTTTCTTTTCTGGAAATAGGGATGACAACTTTTAAAATGCAAGTACGAGTTTGAAAATGTTTTCTTACGGAATATATTGGATTCTATTGTCCCCTCTTTTTTATAAATCTTAATATCTAAATATTCACATTTATCTTTGTTTATATTGTAGGTAAACTTTGGAAAGAAGTTGTATTTCCTAAATAATTAATAAAATCCTTAATTTCTTCCATATTCCCTTTCCAAATTACTAAGATGTCGTCCAAAAATCTTAAATAAAGGACTATTTTAGACCAAAATGTGCAATTAAAAACATATTGTTGTTCCCATTCTGCTAAAACTAAGTTAGCATACACCGGTGCACACCTTGCTCCCATCGCAACTCCTGATACCTGTTTAAAATATTCCCCATCTTGTTGAAAAAAGTTATTAAAAAGAATCATTTCCATGAAATCAGTGAGTACTTTTCTTTTAACAGTGTGATAATTTCCATACCTTAATAAACTTTTCTCAAACAACTCAAGTCCTATATCATGAGGTATGACTGAAAAAAGAAGTATCGGAAGAGATCATGTCCCTATTCTCATCTAGCTTTTCTAGACAATTCCATGAATCTTTTAAAATGTGGGAAATATTACTTATCACTTCTTTACAGCTAATGTCAATAAAGTGTGCCAAAGACTCCGTTTTAGAATATTTTGCTGCTATTATTGGTCTAAAAGGGGGGTTGCCCACATCTTTGTGGATTTTTGGTGTCCCGAACACTTTTGGTGTAATAGGGTGTTCTACTACCAAATAATCATGTTCAACTTTGTCAATACATCCATCCATGAGTAATTCATAGAGCCGCCAATCAATTTTAGTTTGTGCCTTGACCATGTCGTACCTTGAGCATCGGGCATAAATAGTTTCGTCATTAAGCATGTTCATCATTTTATTTTTATAATCCACTGTTCTCATAATAACTCCTCCCCCCTTGTCTGGTTTCATGATTCTGTATTTGTTGTGAGTGCAAAGTTCGTTAAGGCAAAACCTCTCTGCTGTAGTTAGATTTTCGTTCATTATATCTTTTGTTTTAAACGCTTTTCTTATTTGTGAATCACAAAACATTTCAAATAAATGAATGACTATATTACTGGGGGGTATAAATGTGCTTGCTTTCTTTATATTAAAACTGTTAGCTTCCTTTTTCCATGTATCATCCTGATTGTGAAACATTTTCAAGTTCAACTTTCTTGTATATAATCTCAAGTTAACTAGAACTCTACCAATATCAAGCTTAAATGAAGGGATAAATTTAAAACCTTTCTTAAAAAGAGATGTGTGGTCTAAATTTAATCTTTTGTCAGAATAATTAAACACTGAAAAACCTCCATCAGTAAGTATTTCACAATGCATTGTTGAAAATTCAGATTTATCACACATTTGATTCAACACTAAAGAATCATTATTTACATCCAAACAAGTGTCAAAATCATGGTTACTTGGTACAGGATAATTGTTAATTTCAGTCCCTTTGTTGACTTCGACAGTTTCCATTGTATCAATCAATACATTACTATATACAATGCTGTCTGAATGGTTCATGTAATATGAGCCTGTGGTGTTTATCTGTTCCTGTAATTGTTCTGATAGTATCTCTGCCCTTGGTGACGCCCCCTTAGACGTTCTGATCTCCTCAATGGTTGCTCTTCTAAAAAATCTTGTCATCCCTGGTCATTCCTATACATAGTATTATGCCCATAATTATTTCTCTCCCCTTGCAAATTGCTTTCGTCTTCTCTATTGTTAATGGCGTTACTTAAATGGTTCTGGTTAACACCCCTCCATTGTCTTTTAAATTCCTTAAAATGATTGTAAGCCCTATTATTAAAATAATCATCTGTGTCCCTCTGTAATTTTTTGTTTTTAAGATCAAGGCCTTTACTAACATATCTGTTCATGTCAGCTAAGATGTTGTCTAATCTGTATTTATTATGTTCAAACAGTAAATCGTTTCTTATGCTGTTGTCCAATTTTAACAAAATTTCCTTTAGTTGATTTAACTTATTATTATTGTTTCTAATAATCAATTTCATAAGCTGCTTACCAGCATTGTCATAAATTTCTAAAAGTTCTTTAAACAGGTTGTTGTCGTCAAAGCCGAAAGGTACCTTCAACACTCTAAGTCCCTTAGGCACCTGATTAAGTTCCAACGAACGTTCAAGGAAAACATTGTCCATTTGGAGTGCTTTAAATTTCCTGAGTTGTTTCTCAAACTCTTCCAATTGCTTGTTTAAGTTCCCCATATCGTTCGATTGTGGAACCGTAGATAATCTTGGTGCTGTCAATAATGTATCCAAGCCGGGTAATGGGCGTCCTCTTTCCCCTCTAATATTGCTGCCATCTCTAGCGTTCCCTTCTGGAATCGGCGGCGGAAATGCATAGCTAGTAGTAACAACCCTGTTAGGTGCGTTCCGTCCTCCAATGAAATCCTGAGAACTACCGCTAGCCGGTGGCTGGTTCCTCGATGTACCCAGGGTAGAATGTAGTGTGAGAAGCAGCTCATCTGCTTCCGATAAAAGTACATTGTTGGTCTCGGTGTTGTCAATGGCCTCTCTGCTTACTGATACATGTCCCTGTTCTTTCATTAATAACAGCAACCTTTTGGTTAATTCAAGCTGCTGCTCCAATAACTGCTCCATCGCGGTAACAACCACGAATACGTGCACTAGTAAAAATGTGGGAAATAATCAAAAAAAAAATTCCTATGGTGTTCGCTTAAATAATAAAAGCCAGAAAATAGATAATGGCAAAACTGTTAAGGATGGTAAAACTTGTCAGTCAATGTTCTCCGTAACCTTCCAAGGTTATAAAATACGAGGGTGCAATAACCGAAGTGCTTCAATAGAAAACGGTTAAATCTAAAAACGAACAATAGTAGACTGATAAAAAAGACTGTTGAAAACACTGCAGTTTACCGCACCACTCTTGTAGATAAATAAGTTCTGTTTATTCCATAATAACGAACAACATACAAAGAACACTTAGCGCTTTCACCCAGTTACATACCATGAAACCATACAAGGGGGGAGGAGTTGTTATTATGAGTACAGTGGATTATAAAAATAAAATGATGAACATGCTTAATGACGAAACTATTTATGCCCGATGCTCAAGGTACGACATGGTCAAGGCACAAACTAAAATTGATTGGCGGCTCTATGAATTACTCATGGATGGATGTATTGACAAAGTTGAACATGATTATTTGGTAGTAGAACACCCTATTATACCAAAAGTGTTCGGGATACCAAAAATCCACAAAGATGTGGGCAACCCCCCTTTTAGACCAATAATAGCAGCAAAATATTCTAAAACGGAGTCTTTGGCACACTTTATTGACATTAGCTGTAAAGAAGTGATAAGAATATTTCCCACATTTTAAAAGATTCATGGAATTGTCTAGAAAAGCTACATGAGAATAGGGACATGATCTCTTCCGATACTTATCTAGTAACCATTGACATTCTAGTAACCATTGACATTATAAATCTTTTTTCAGTCATACCTCATGATATAGGACTTGAGTTGTTTGAGAAAAGTTTATTAAGGTATGGAAATTATCACACTGTTAAAAGAAAAGTACTCACTGATTTCATGGAAATGATTCTTTTTAATAACTTTTTTCAACAAGATGGGGAATATTTTAAACCGGTATCAGGAGTTGCGATGGGAGCAAGGTGTGCACCGGTGTATGCTAACTTAGTTTTAGCAGAATGGGAACAACATGTTTTTAATTGCACATTTTGGTCTAAAATAGTCCTTTATTTAAGATTTTTGGACGACATCTTAGTAATTTGGAAAGGGAATATGGAAGAAATTAAGGATTTTATTAATTTAGGAAATACAACTTCTTTTCTAAAGTTTACCTACAATATAAACAAAGATAAATGTGAATATTTAGATATTAAGATCTATAAAAAAGGGGGGACAATAGAATCCAATATATTCCGTAAGAAAACATTTTCAAACTCGTACTTGCATTTTAAAAGTTGTCATCCCTATTTCCAGAAAAGAAACTTAATAAAGGGACAAATGATTAGGTTATCGCGAATTATGAGGATACTATTTTTTCCAGCGAGTTAGACTTATGTCAAATGTTTATGGAAAGAGACTACCCTGATGATCTCATCATGAGTTTAAAAGAAGAAATTGTTAAGAAAAGACAAGAATATTTTAAGCCCATACTAAAAATTGGTAAAGAAGGGATGATCAGAACAACCCCCATAAATAAAAACATGACATGTTCTTTGACACTACCTTACAACGATAATACAAAAGTTATAGTGGAGATAGTAAAGGATGTATGGGAAAGTGTGTTTAGTAACAATAGTGGAATAATTGATCAACTGGGTATAACACCCTCTATTGTATTTAGTAGAGGAAGAAATCTAAAAGAAATTTTTGAATCCAAAGAGGTCAATAAAAAATCCTGTATGAAAAAAGTGTGGATTTTGTAAGGCTTGCAGATTTATAAATGATGGGCCATATGTTGCCATAACAGGATATAATAGAGTTATTAGATGTCCAGGTTTTGTGAACTGCAACACGAAACAAGTAATTTACTTAGCAACTTGTTTATCATGTGAGCCTTTCTACATAGGAAAGACTATCAGAAAACTGAGAGAGCGAATAAATGAACACAATAGGGACATTAAAAACAAAAAATCAACAAACGCTCTATATATGCATAGCATAGTATGCCCTATTTTCAAAAAATTCCTGTTTTTTGTTATTGATAGAGTGCCCGAAACTACAATTAAAGAGGGAGATGTAAACAATTTGTTAGAAATGAAGGAATGCCTTTGGCAGTTCAGGCTTAATGCACATAGAAAACCAGGCATCAACGACTTTATATCCATTAGCAGCTTTTTGAGAATGAAATCATACACTATCTAATGTTTATATATTAATTTAATTCTCGTATATTTATTATATTTATTATATTTATTGTTAAATATTATTAACTATACATTTATATATTTATACAAATATTCTTAATTATTTATTATACTTATTTATTCTATTGTCATACAGCTATTTGATTTTATCACACTCACAATACAAATTGTATGACAAGTTCTTACCAGTTTTTTTAGTTAAGCATCTGTGTATACACAGTTCCCAAGAATTGTTTTTTATATGCTTTTTATATGTTACTATATGATATATATGTACAGGGCCTATACATATTTAACAGCTGTGTGTTTGAAAACACAATTCATATATTTTTATATATACATAAATTTTTTCTATCTGCTGTGGTTATGATGTTGTCTATTAATAATTTAACTTTTATGTTAGGTATTGTTCTATTCAATATTATTTGTGTTGTCATGGATATGACAGAATTCTCTAAACATGTGGTTATAGCTTTAAAATGTTAATTTTCTGTTCTTTAAAATTATCAAGCAATTTGATATCTAATTATATAATAATGGTATCAAGACATTAAGTGTAAGTTAAGCAATTAGTAATAGTATTTAAGAAAACTGCTCTACAAGATATTCACTCTGAAGAAACCCGGTATGTAACTGGGTGAAAGCGCTAAGTGTTCTTTGTATGTTGTTCGTTATTATGGAATAAACAGAACTTATTTATCTACAAGAGTAGTGCGGTAAACTGCAGTGTTTTCAACAGTCTTTTTTAGTGGCAGTTGTAGCGGCTCACCTGAGGCTTCAGGGTATTTAGGTGTTTCCATACCTGGACGACTGGCTCTTTGCTACGCCCAGCAAGCATCACTTGTGTCTGGCCCGAGATTATTTCATTCGGTTGGCAGATCTACTGGGAATTAGTCAATGTTCACAAATACCATTTGCAACCAGTACAAGTTCTAGACTTCATTGGGGCAAGGCTAGACACTTTGCAGATGAAGGTATTCTTAACTCCAGACAGGATCAGACACCTCAGGTGCCACATAGCTCAGGTAGCGAACTCCAGGTCTTCAAAGGCGAGCGAGGTTCTCTGGGCTCTGGGCTCCATGGCTGCCGCCATATCGATTCTCCCTTGTGCGCGCCTTCACATGCAGGTTCTTCAGTAGACTCTGGCTGTTCAATGGCCTTGACTAGACCTGCCCATGGAATTTCCGATCAAGATCAGTCACGTCTACAGGATGTCTATTCTTTGGTGGTTAAGTTCTCCGGAGATATCAAAAGGACGCCCCTTAGTGTCATTTCCAGTCCAAGCCACAGTGACCACAGACGCCTCCCAACTCAGGTGGGGGGGGGGGGGCACTGTTTGGGAAGGACAGTCCAAGGCACATGGTCCCAGTCAGAGACCAAGTTGCACATCATAAATGTTCTAGAGATGAGGGCAGTGCATTTAGCGTTGGAAGCTTTTCACACAGTCCTCCCTCTCGGATTGATTGCAGTTCAGACAACATGTCTGTTGTCTGGTATAGCAACAGGCAGGGGGGAACCAGATCCTACCCCCTATGTCACGAGGCCATGAGAGTGTGGGAATGGGCGATTTCCACCGGTCGGTTTCTGATAGCAACGCACATCCCGGGGTGCTCCAACATTTTAGCGGACAGATTAAGTCAGGCCATCCTGATGCCTTACGAGTGGTCTCTGAAACAGTAGCAGAGGAGAGCTTCTTTGCATGGGGTTATCTTTGCTGCGATCTCTTCGCATCTCCTTCCAATGCGAAGAGCAGCGAGTTCTTCTCTACGATTCCCTCACCAGGGGAAGTCCCCAGAGATGCTCTAGTCTGTGCTTGGCCCCCCGGGCTTCTGTATGCTTATCCATCTTTGCCACTCATTTAGAAGTTTCTTCAGAAAGCTTGCCGACTACGGTGCAAAGTGATCCTCATTGTCCCGTTCTGGCCTCGTCAGGTTTGGTTCCCATTCCTTTGGTCTCATCTCTTAGCTCCCCTGTGCGTTCTGGATCCCCATCCGTCGGGGGCATATCCGCCTGATCTGGGCAGCCTCAAGCTTGACAGCCTGGTTGCTCCAGTTCCATTAATTGCCAGGACTCCGGGTCTTTCATCCCCGGTAAAATCCATTCTGGTGGCTTCTCTTAAAGTCTCCACTAGGGAACTTTTTATTGCAGTAAATGGAAGCGTTTTTCCATTTGGGCCTCACAGAGGAAAATAGATCCCTTTACAGCCCCTGTTCCAGTGGTGTTGGACTTCCTGTCTGGTATCTTTCAGCAAGGAGCTAGTTCCTCCACAGTGAAAGTACAATTGGCTGCCATTTCCAGTTTTCACATTGGTGAAGACAAAGTGGCCTTAGCCTCCTCAAGGCTGTGTAAGGCTTTTCTTAAAGGTACTTTTTTGTTATGGCCACCTGTCAAGGATTCAGTACCTCCTTGGGACCTTACTTTTGTTTTACAGGCTTTGGTGGCGGCTCCTTTCGAACCTGCAGCTTTGATAGACCTGAAATTTTTGTCCTGGAAGACTACTTTCCTAGTCGCCATTACATCTGCTAGGAGGGTTTCTGAGCTTCAAGCTCTGTCTGCTGTGCCTCTGTGTTTGGCCTTCTATAAGGAATAGGGTCTCCCTCCGTACTAACCCTTCCTTTTTACCTAAAGTGGCATCTGAAGCAAACATTAACTAGTCCATTAAATCTGCCTGTTTTCTTTCCTAACTTCCAAAGTAAAGGCGAATACAAACTCCATTTGTTAGATGTTCATGGACAGCTTCATTTTTATCTTCATAGAACGAAGTCTTTCCGCAAGACTGACCAATTGTTTTTCCTTTTCCAAAGCATTTATGGGAAAAGCTATTTCTAAAGTTTCTTTGGCCAGATGGATCACTCTTTGTATTTCACATGCCTACAAAGCAAAAGGTTTATCTCCTCCTGGCATTAAGGCCCACTCTACCCAGGTCTGTGACGACTACTGCTGCTTTTTGGTCTAGGGTGCCTTTGGATGATATTTGCGCAGCAGCGACCTGGGCCAATTCACATACCTTCATTTCTCATTACAAATTAGATCTGATTTCGAGGGGTAGAGCATCCTTTGGCTCTACGGTGCTCAGGAATATCCTTCCATAAGGGCCTCCCAGGATCGGAGTAGCTGGGGACTCTGTCCCACAGGTTGCAGATAAAATGAAGTTAGTTTATTTCAGATAAAGAAGTTATGTACTCACCATAACGTTCCATCTGAGTAGTTATACTTCATTTTTCTGCAACATTCCCTCCCATCCCCCGGGCCTTGTCCTGTATTTTCAGGATTGGTTTATTGGGTTGAATTGTTTGTTTTTAGTTGCAGCAAACTCGATCTGAGGGAAGATAGGAGATGGCAGGGCATTATGGGTAAGGAGAGGAGCTCGGAGCTTGGAGCAGATGCTAGAAAAAGTTGCCGGCTCAGATCCGATACGGATCCGTATACCCACAGGTTGCAGAAAAATGAAGTATAACTACTCAGATGGAACGTTATGGCGAGTACATAATTTCTTTTTTTTTGTTCATTTTATTTTGGATTATATTTTGTGTAGATTTCTGAACGCTGGCTAAGTGCTATGATGATATGCATGACTGCCACTTGCTCTGTAGAAATCATCAGAATGATAAAAGTTTCGAACAGTACTAGAAGCAGTCTTTTCACGTTTTTTTTAATCTCTGAATACTAACAGAGTTTTTCTGACCTGATGTATATAAAAAAAAATAAAAGTGTGATGCAAGCAATAGATAATGAAGTCCAAAATCTACTGTCACAATGGGGGAGTGTACATCACAGCAACCTGTGATAGTCATACATACTAATTCTGAGATTGCTTTACTACTAAGGGGAATACGTCCGTAGACTAAGATTTAGTGTGAGTTCACTAAACTGTACTCTTTTTGACTGTACTGCTCGCAGTTATGCTGTGCAGAATAAAGAAAATAGAGCTGCACAATTAAGATGCGCTTTTTGACGAGTTTATAAAAAGTAAACACTGAGAGTCATGTCTAACCACCCCCACCACAAATACCTACACATAAATGTAGTAAACGTATTGTTTTCCAGTGATCAGGGACTTGAAGCTTTCACAGGAACTGAATACTATTAATTGTGTTCAACAGAGGGAATGAAAACAGGGCTGCATAAAGTAAATTGAAACCAGGAGCAGGATTGATGATGACTTGGTAAGTGTGGAGGTTTCAAGACCAGTTTCTTTTGGTCAGAGTTTTAGACCCTAGGATTGTTCCTTTAACCTTAAAAAAAATGTAGTCTATGCTGTTTATCTTTTGCTATGTGGAGACAGTCTACACAGTCAGTCTTCACTCAAACAGAATTCGTATGCTTGGAACATATATCTGCCTTCCTCTCATTGGCTCATGTCTGTCAGCTTCTGTGATACTCAGAGCCCTGGGAGTGATGACCCCCTAACCCACACAATTTTACATGTTCTTTCTGCTTTAGCTCAGTCTTCAACCCACATAATCACTCTGCTGTACAAGCCTCATTTTAAGTGATGGCTAACATCTCCAATGCTTTCTGCAAGGAGACAGTTAGCTCTGTCTCTCCCTTTGGTAACCGGTACCACAGATGCTTTCCCTTTGGGGAGGGGTGTATTTTGAGGAAAGCAAAATCCAAGGAGCATGGAATCAAATAGAGGCCATTCTTCACATCGATTTTCTGCAAATGAGGATGTTCCTGCACACATTGCAGGAATTATAGTATGTACTTCCTCCTGGAGCAATTTCTGAATACAGGCCTTAAGGAGAATAAGCATACAGAGTTTTGTGTTCATAAAATAGCACAAGATATTCTAAGAACTAAGCCAACATGTGAATGGAGAAGGAATATGTTATCTATAGGGATGATTGTAGGTAGGGGTATAGAGAATAGGTAACAGGGTGGCTGGAGTTTACTGGAGGAACTTATTGCCTCTACCTGCCCTTGTTCTTTGCTAGCGTATGATGAGGCTAAACAGAAGTTTGGACTGACTATTAGGGACTGCCTTCTCGACCAAGGATTGATGAGAGTAAAGGGTAAAGACAGAGAAAAAGGGATAGGGAAGTGCCAAGTGAAAGACCAGCTCTGGTAGAGTTTTTAATTATGTAGAACAGAAGCATTTGTTAAAAAACGGACAATTAGTAGTGCATATAAAATATTCATTGTAGTGAAATATGTTAAGCCTATTCCCCTATCTGCTAGTTCTTGGTTTACTCATTCACTCATGTATGGGCTTTGTAAGGTGAATGTTCCTATGACCTTAATGATGTACCTATGTAATGATCCTACCATACAGAGAAAACACAGGCTGTACCCCTCCTCTGCAGTCACACATCACCCCTTCTGGGGTCTTGCCCCTCTGTGGCCTGTTGCGTACTGTATTGTGCTGTCCAGTATACACGGCAGCTTCATGTCTGCACAGCACACATCCTGCTCACCCTGAGAGAAGTGCACAAGCAAAGTCCCTTCACCCCTCTGTCTCTTACCCACTTATCAGCCCCTCTTGTGGTGGGGCTGCTAATCGAATCCTTATCACCTAACCCATAATCTGAGATTCACCCCTTTGTGCCAGGGATCCAGCAGGATTTCAGAGATTGTTTCTTTAATTTCCACCTTTGCTGTCTCTTCAGGGGGGAAAAAAAGTGTAGGTGAAAGGAAGGGATCTCTTTGTTTCCTTCCATTGATGCCAGTGCTGGTCACAGGTGCAGAAGTTTCTTTTCAAAAACTACTAGATGCATCAGGCCTAAGAACCCTCTCTAATATTTAGTGGTATTAAAAGATATGACATACTGCTGATAAAGGGTAACAGTGTTAGAAAGTACTGAGCTGCAAAAAGTAGCTGGGATGAAAAATCATTACCTACAGTTCATGGCGATAGAATAAATGGTAGTAAAAAAAGGCTATGTGGAACAAAGGATCTTCTGTTATTAAACAAAGCTATAATACAGAGTTATACAAAGAGGGAACATTAAGTATGGCATTAGATAGGTTACAGGAAAGCTTCATACAGCTTCCCACATTTATGGATATTGGAATACTTGTAGATTTATAAGGTACACCTTACATTGATCAGTTGCATTGCAGCGACTGTGAAACAGTAGTAAACCACATCTATGCCATAACACAGGGCAGATTATTGTCCCAGGTATAAAACTTCAAAGGGGATACTCCAGAGTGATTCTTTGTCATTCCTGATGTTTTGTCTTGCCTTTAAACCCATTAAGCTGTCTACTATTACAATAGATTAGGCTTGTGTTACAGTTCAACTACCAGAAACCAACCTGGTTCATACTAGGCTATCTGCCCTAGGGCATTTATAAGCCTAGCCAGAATGTGTTTGGCTTTCGCCACCCATTTTAAATTTATTTTGCTATGCCCTTTTTCGAGGTTAGTGTACTGTGCCTCTGTCTAACAGTGACACAGAAGTGATACCCGGGGTAAACCTACGATCTCCCATCCACTCATCAAGATTCCTCTTGAAGAGAGTCAATGAGGGACTCTGCCTAACCTGGACTGGGATTTTATTCCAGAGTGAAGGGAGCCTCTGGGTTATGAATCTGTCCCTCCAGCATGTCCTATTTATTTCAGTGCTGAGGTTCAAGTCTCTCGAGCGTAGCTCGATGGGATTTGGATTTTCTGAGGTGCAGCATGTCCATTAATTCGGGTTGGACATGGCTTTATCGTCAGGCACAGATCGCCTCTGAACAGGCGGTATGCCACTGAGTAGAGCTGGAGTTTCTTTGACCGGGCAGCATATGGCATCTGTTTGAGCCCTTTGATCCTCTTGGTGAGGTACTTTTGGGGTCTTTCCAGTTGCTGCAGGTGTCTGGTAAGGTACATCCCAAAAGGGGCATTGTACTCAATTATGGGCCTGATGAGGGATGAGTAAAGAGGCACGATGACCTCCCTGATCTAGATGTGAATCCCTTCATGATTAGGTGGGCTATATAAAATGTTTTTCTAACCACTTTCGCCACGTGGTTGTCAAATGAGAGATTGCTATCAACTTGGGTCCCCAGGTCCCTAATTACTTCTTCTGTACTTAATGGATTACCATCTATGTGGTAATTTGTGGGCACTTTGTTTTTGCCAAAGGAGATGACTATACACTTTTTGGCATTTAGCTTGAGGCCATGGCTCTGGCACCAGTTGTCTGTTTCTATGAGGCCCTTTTGGAGGATGCTTGTGTCGGCTGGAGAGTCGATTATGGCGCCCAGTTTGCAGTCATCTGCGAACTTGGTCAGCCACAGTCCTTCCATGTTGGCCTGTACCTCCGAGAAATATATACCGAACAAGAGAGGTCCCAGGACTGAGCCTTGTGGGACACCACTTGTAACTGGTTTGGAGTCTGACATGGCTCCAGCAATTCTAACCATGTGGGTTCTGTCCTTGAGCCAGTTTGCAATCCATCTAGTGACATAGGGGTTTATATTTAAGCTGGTGAGCTTATCTATAATGCCCGAGTGGGGTATTGTATCGAAGGCTTTTGCGAGGTCCAGGTAGGCTGTGTGGACCACCTTCCCCTCGTCAATGGCCTTGGTGACTGTTTCAAAGAAATCAACCAGGTTTAAGAGGCAGGATCTGCCCTTAACAAAGCCGAACTGGGTAGGATCCAGTGTTTGTAGGTCCCCAATATCTTTATTTATGAGGTCCATGATGATCCTTTCCATAGCTTTGCAGACCAAGGTAGTCAGGCTTATGGGGCGATAGTTTCAAGGATCCGTTGAGGCACCACCTTTATGGAGAGGGTCCACTGTTGCTGTACGACACTCTTTGGGCAGATATCCTGTAGTAAGGCTGAGATTGAACAGTAGTTTTATGTTTGGGTTTAGCTCTTCTTGGAGTTCATGTAGGACGCAGCCCGGACACCATCTGGTCCCATTGATGCTGTGTTTTTTGCTTTGGAGAGGGCGGCTCTTACCTGAGCATCTGAGATGTCAGGGGGGCAGCACTCTGCTGGGATAGATATTTGCCCTTTTGGTGGGGAGGTGGGGAGAAGTTTGCACTGAACCTGTCAGCTAGGATGTTGGCAATGTCTGTGGGTTCGGTGTATTTTTTGTCATTTTGGACTAATTCTGAGCATATCTGGGAATTCCCACCCAGGTTCCTAACATAACTAAAGAAAGCCTTGTGATTATCCTTAGTGTCCTGTGCAATTTTTCTCTCGAAGCTGGCCTTAGACAATTTTATGTGTGCCCGTAGTTTTTTGCTAATACTGATCAGTGATGCCTTCCCTTTTTGGGATTTTGCTCTATCATTTAGTAGCTTCCTCCTTCTGTTGTATAGTTTGTTTATGGCTGGGGTCCACCAGACAGGACGTCTGCCTTTGGAGGATTGGGTCTTGGTTTTATTTGGGATCGCATGATCCATGCATTCCTGAAGGTGTTCATAGAATGCGTTTATAAAGGATTCTGCGGTCTGGGCGTATTTTCCACAGGCCCGGGGGCTTTGAAGGATTCCACCTCAGTTTTGAGGAGTGTGAAATTTGCTTTAGAGAAGTTTTTCACTGTGGTTTTCTGGGCAGGGGTGGGGTCGGGATGTGAATATCCAGTGAGATTAGTTTATGGTCTGATCTTACCAGTGAGGGATACACTTCTGGTCTGGAGCATAGAGTCCCCATGTTGGTGATGATCAGGTCCAGTATGTTTTCCCCTCTTGTGGGAGTGGTAACAAGTTGTTCCATAGCATTTGAGTTTATAAATTCTAGGAACCTTTGGGCTAGGGTGTTGGAGCTAGAGTAATGCTCCCAGTCTATGTTTGGGTAGTTGAAGTCGCCCAATATAATGGTGTTTGGAGAGACCTTCATATTTTCCAGTGTTCTCAGGAAGGCCGAGTGGGGTTCCTGGGTTTGGGAGGGTGGTCTGTAGCAGGCTATAAACTGGAAGGCAGTTTTACCCACTGTTAGTTGCACATGGATAGTCTCTGATGCTTCATGCTTTGCCACCAACCTGGAGGTGTGGGTATCTTTGATGAATATCGATACTCCCCCTCCTTTTGTGGTTCAGTCCAAGTTTTGGGGCCGAAAAGCATGGTATGAGGTATAACCTGGTAGTGCTGGGGTGCTCTCGGGAGCCCTGAACCAGGTTTCTGTTACTGCACAGATATCAGTGTTCTCCATGCTAAGGAGAGTTTCGAGTGCGTGCATCTTGAGGTTTAGACTTCTGGCGTTGAGTAACATTACTCTTAGTTTCTTATCCCTTGTGATACCTATGGAGGTGGGTTTGTCTTTTGAGCCTTGCCTAAAAAGGCACTATGGGGGTAGCAAGAGCCTTTGCCAATATCCGAAAGCCCAGGTGTGACAGGTGCAAGCCGTCCCTAGCGAAGCATCGTGGCTTGTCGAGCATATCATCCCAAGCTGACAGGCATTGGATTCCCTTTGAATGACACCAGTACTTAAGCCAATTGTTGAAATTGATCATCTTGTCTTCATATTGTGGCATCATTCTTGCTGAGGGTAAGATGCTACTCAAGGTCAGGGTCATACCGGCCTGGGCTACATGCTCAGAGAGCTCCTTTATGTCTCTTTTCATGTAGTCCAGGGAGGTACGTCTCAGGTCATTCACACCAGCATGGACAATGACTGAGTCATATTTGTACTTGCCTTGGAGTGACCTGAGTGCTTGTGTTATGTGGCGGATCCTAGCGCCAGACAGGCTGCTCACCCTGACCCTCTCCTTGTTCAGCCTGGTGAGCGGGACGTCAGTGTGCCTGACGATAGTCACCTATTACAAGTGTATCAGGTGTGTTTAGTCTTAAGGGCTGTGACTGTTTGGCACACTGGCTTTGTGAGATGTGTTGCACGTGTTTTGTTTTGGAGTAGCGGCTGCTTGGGTGTCTGCTTTGGAGGTCCCTGCTGCTTCGGCAGATCTTTATTTAGAGCCTTCGAGTATGTTTTTGTGTGATTATGTGTTTGGTTTGCTGTCGTGGTAGGTCTGTGTGAGACTGGAATTGTAGTGAGTGTGGTTTCCTTCTCCTCCTGACTGGTTATGCCAGTACTGAGTTGAGAGAGCTTAGCCTCCAGTTTGGCTATATGGTTGCATCTCTCACATGTGTTGGAATTTGTTGGGAGGAGGAGAGGTTTGTCTGTGTACATGAGGCAGTTGTAACATTGCCTCAAGATTCCCAGATTCACCAGCTGGACCGGAGAGGAGATTGATAACTGACCTTTGGACATGCTAGAATAATATTGGGAATTCCTTAATTGAAAACCAGGGCCAGTGGGGAGTGAGGGTGTAGTGCTTTTAATTTTTAGTGCTGACATATAATTGCTTTAGTGAGCAAGTGCCAGGTAACTTAAGTGCAGTGTGTTACAGGTAACTTAAATGCAAAAACGACAAACAGTAACTTACTTTCAAGTGAAACAAGGAAATAAGTACAGTAAGCAATGCAGATATCACTAGTGATCCACAGAAGCACTGAGAAGCCGCGTATTAGGTGGAATTAGCGTTCCAGGGAAATAACAAGCAAACAAACAACAAGCATATAAACAAAGCTAGATTCAGCAGGCCTGGATCTAGTCTATGCTACAGCAAACAAGGTGTACCAATTTCAGTAAGATACAGTTTAAAGTCATTTTATCTACTTGTGGATGATTTAAAGTTATATAATTCATCAGATGAGTATTGAAATTATAATTGGAAATGGTTAACCATTCTCAGATATATGAATGACATTTGGCCTTGATAAATATGCAGAAGCAACATTTATAAAAAGAAAGCTGGACCACCAAGAAAATGTCAGCCTGGGACCAGAATGTGATATGAGTGGGTGTATAAATTATATTTGGGAATAGATGAAGGGTCTCTATTAAAACTTAAACAAATGAATACAAAGCTTACTAAGGAATACTTCAGAAGATGAAAGTTAATACTAAAAGCAGCCTTGACATCTATGAATAAAGTCCAGGCTATACATCAAGTTGTTCTTGTCCTATGTTATGGCTTGGAGATTGACTGGACTCTCAAAGAATTAAGTCAGTTGAGGAAGAAAAGAAAAATGCTTCACGCTTATCAAATAAGTAAAAACTAGTGCATATTACATGTCCCTTACTCTAAAGGAGGTATAGACATATTTGAAATTGACTACATGTGTAGGTCTGCATTTGTGGGACTATATACATATTTGTTGAACTCATCAGATCCAAACATAGTGAAAGTTCTAAAGCATAATGAGAAGTAGTCTAAGATGACATCTTTTTGCTTAGTTTAACAGAAGTTTTTTTTTTTTTGTGGGGGGGGGGTGGAAGCAGGAATGGATATTAAATTAGAGGTACTGCAAAAGTGCTAGAACACACACACTGGCACTTATAGAGATTTTGTGAACTAAACTTCATGTTGACCAAGATATGATATAGGAAGGAGAAGTGAATTGAAACCAACAGATGAAAGGCTAGAAATGATGCAATATAGGTGGCTGCATACATGTTGGTTTACAAACTCCTTTGAAAAATAAGAGAAATGGTCAAGTACAGGTTCTGTAAAACAGAACTGGAAACTGTTACATATCTCGTCGATGGGTGTGATGTACCCATGGCTGAGGGTCTGTGTACTGAAAGGCACAGTAATGTGACAAGACTATTGCATTAGGGATTTGCAAACACTACAGCACGGAAGTAGCTGTGAAGCATTAGAGATGTGAACCACAAAGCATTATTGACCGAGATGAAAGAATAGAAAACAAAGCAGCTTTATCATTGAAATTGCTGCACTCTGTAATTATAGTGTCTTAAAATACCAGGATCTGCTAGCGGAAACAAGAGAAGTGCGAAAGAAGTATACACAGACAGTTCCAGTAGTATTAGGAGCAACATGAACTAGTTTAAAAAATTTTTTGCAGTCCTATTTAAATATGTTACTAATACGTGTAATTTCACATGAACTGCAGAAAAAGGTAGTTCTAGGTGCACTGCAATCTTTGAGAAAAGCACCATTGGTTAACATCAAACACTGAAGAAATACTGAATCTGATGTTAATCTTCGTTCATTCCGTACTGATGGGTTATCTGTTCCGTCCTCTGAACCGAGCCGGCGAATATCAAGCTTGCGTCAGCCAAAAACTCTCGAGTCAAGGTCCTGCCCAGAATGTTCTGCTCCCTGTCACCTCAGATCTCATTTGCCGTGTTGCTGTACAGCCGTGTCAAGCCACTCTCTCAGCTAAGTGTATATTTTTTTTGAAAGTTTATATATTACTCTAAATTTTTCTCAAAATTTATTTGAATATTTTCCTACCCTATCACACACTTTAGTCTTTTCCCTTTATTACCCTCTTTTTTTACTCTCCATTACCATCGTTTGTAATCCTTCCTTTTCTCTTTTTACCCTTTTCTTGGGTAGCCGTTGTTGTTCCTTTTGCTACTGTGCTTCTCCATACCAGTTATGTCTGATAAGAAAAGTACCATTGGTTTCAAGCAGTGCAAGGATTGCAGCCGTAAGTTACCGCTTTCTTATGGCCATGACTTGTCTACTGTCTTAATGTTTCCCACTTGACTGTGGTTTCTCCGTGTGGGTTTTGTAAAGATTTCTCTACAAGGACTCTGTGAGAGGAAAACGTTAATTTTGAAAGGTCTTCTCAAGTCTCCTTTCTCTGAGGCTATTTCTGGGTCGGAGGGCTCACCCCCTCCTGTTAAACCCCCGCAAGAGGCATTCTTCCTCTTCTTCATCAAAGTCACTTCCTTCTCCCTCTGGAGATCCTAGGGAGTCGACTCACAAGAAGGTGAAATTGATTACTACTCCGGCACTGCCCCCTGTGACCCTATCCACTCCAGGCTCAGCACCGCCCCATATGATTTTGACTACAGCCCATGTCTCCTTTATCAATACCAGCACTACAGTTCCCCGGTGCAGACAACTACGATTCCGACAGTTCTGTTGCAACCCCCAACGGCACCGTCAATACAGGTTCAGTCCCCTTTGGCACCGTTGGTGCAGTCACCTTTGGCTCCAAGTATGACTCTTCTGTACTCCACGGCGTAGACATCTTCGGTTCTTCTCTGCACTGTCCTTATTACCGGTGCAAACACTTTTCACTACAGCACCGTACCCTTCGTGGCAGACCTTTGCTTTTACGGTGCAGACACCTTCAACTACTATGGAGCTGACTTTTTCCACATTGTTTTTTTCGGTGCAGACTTCCTTGGCTCCACACTCTGCACCTATTGAATTCGGACCAAATATTCCCCTTCACTGGATCCTTTTGCTAGCAGTCAGTATAGTCCTTTCCTAGAAAGGCCAGAATCGACATCAGCTTTCTCCATGAGGTCAACCAAGAGTCTTTCTGAACAGGATGTGTTGTGGCTTGTTGACCAGTTGCTTGTGGCCGGAGGTCTTTCTCAACCATCGAAGTCCACGTTCCCTCATTCAGGTGAGCGTATATTGCCTCAAACCCCAATGTATACTCCTCTGACTTCCACTCAAGTCTCGAAGCCTATTACTCCAAGAGCAGCTTCCCTCCCTCCGACTCCAGTAGTGGATCTCACTTTGGAATCAGAGTCATCCTTGAGGCTTTTGGTGCACTGGACTCTTCTCAGGTCAGTGGCTGTGCTGTTGGGGAGGGCATTACTGGCTCCACGCCAATTTTTTTTCTATGGCACCTTCCAGGGATGCGCTCGCTCTTAAGGTTCATGGTCCTCTTGAAGACTCCTGGTTTGGTGGCGGGGTATGACCCTGGTTCCACGGTTGTGCTCTGATCCGGGCTCCCATCCCTCCTTGGGTGGGCCAGCCATCCAGGCCATGGAGAAGAGAGGGTGCTTGCCTCTGCTGGCAATGCTCATTTGTCTGAGTCCTCTCCCCCCTCTGTGCCGCAACTACCCCAAGCTTCAACTGTCGGACACCAGGCACAATAGCTTCAGGTTTCTCCTCCTCAGGACACCCCCTCTTTGCAGTCTTCCCCAGTACCTCTCAATGAGGACGTACCCCACAACGCATGACTGAAGATACGGATTTTGATGACTGGGAAGGGTCCCCACAGTCACCCTCTGAGGTGTCCTTTGGTGACATCCTCGAGATTCTTATAGAGGGGTGACTGGAAGCCCTCTAATCCTTCCTCTGAGGAATCCGTATTCCTGCAGGATTTTTGTGCCCGGCCCCCTACCTCCTGAGTCACCCAGCCTGCCGATGAGCTCAGCGTGCATGGAAGCGATACCCAAGAGACCAGATAAAATACTATCGCCCCAGCTGAGCACCCTTATTGGTCACAAGGTCTTCCAGTAGATGCTATGGTGGTGGCAACTGCTACTAAAAAGGATTTGGCAGAAGAGAGCCAAACTGTCTATCCACCCAACAAGGAGTCCCGGGCGATTGACAGATTAGGGAAGCATGTATTTGCTTCATCGACCTTTGCCGTAAGGTCTTTGAATTATTTGGCACATTTTGCCAGACTTCAGCGAGATCTTATCAACCAGCTCTCTGAAACCTTGGCAGGAGCTGTTTCTGGCGAAGTGTGTGATAATGTGCCTTCTCAGATAGCCGCCTTAGAGTCCATTTCCAACTCTTCCATGCGTCTTATTTCCCACACAACGGAAGGGGTGGCTAGAGCGGTAGGCGCAGGTATAGTCACCAGGCGACATGCTTGGATGCACCTTTGTGACTTTGCGGACTCCTTTAAGGCTTCCTTCATGAATGCCCCCATAGAGGCCGCTTCTTTGTTTGGCCCTAAAGTCAAGGATATGCTGGCAAGGTGCAAACAAGATGGCAAGACCCATCTGCCGTTGGTGTCAGACACTCCACTCCTCAGCGATTCTACTCCAGAAATCAGAGGAGCAGAAAGATCTGGCACAAGAAGTCACAGGGTTCTTTCTGGGATGCATGTGCAGAGTTCTCCCCTAGAGGTAGAGTGGGAAACTTCAATGGAAGACACCCCTTTTGGGGCAGAGGAGGTCCGTGAAACTGGGGTTCCAGAGATTCTTTCTCTGGTCAACCCTATCAGCGCTCTTGAAGCGCTACCCGACTGCTCACCTCTGGAAGCAGTCTGGAGTCATTTCTCCTTGTACCCTGCTGCCTGGCAAAAGATAACCGACTTTTGGGTACAGCGGTTTATATCCAGAGGCTATCACATCCCCTTTCATCTTTGCCCAGTCTCATCAAGAATATTACCCGACGTTCCTCCCAGTCAAAGGGAAACAGCAGCACACGAAATCCAAAAGCTGCTACAAAAGAGTCATTCAGACAGTCCCCCCAGACCAGATAGGATCCATTTTTTACTCAAGGTAATTTTTAGTGCCAAAAAAGACGAGGGACTAGAGAACATTTTTGGATCTCAGTACACTAAACAAATTTGTAAAAAAAAAAACGGACATTCCAGATGGTCACGGTTCAGTCTATCCTTCCTCTTCTGGAAGAAGACTATTGGATGTGCTCTGTAGATCTTCAAGATGCGTATTGCCACATAAAAATGGACAAACACTCAAGAAGATACCTCCGCTTCTGTATAAGAGTAAATCATTACCAGTTTCGAGCCCTGCCCTTCAGTCTCTCTACAGCCCCCAGTGTTCACAAAATGCATGGCAGTGGTTATCGCTCACTTGCGACTTCAAGGATTCCAGGCGTTTCCACATCTAGATGACTGGCTCCTCACTGCCCCCACCAAGCGTCTACTGGAAGAATCCCTGAAGTATACTCTCTTAACAGCTCGAAGCCTGGGAATCACTATAAACTGGGAGAAATCCAACACAACCCCAACTCAGTCTTTGGAATCTATAGGGGTACTGTTGGATGCACGAAATTGCACAGCATCTCTTCCAGAACACAGACTTCAGAGAATAAGACAAGTTCAACCGCTGCTCTGTCACCACAAATCCCCAGCTCGATCTGTACTCCAACTTTTGGGGTCAGTGGCATCCTCGACTACCATTGTTCTTCTAGCCAGATTCCACATGAGGCTTCTTCGATCGCTACTTCTCACTCAGTGGTACCCTCTACAACATCCTTTGTCTTTTCAGGTAAGTGCAACTCAGAGATGCAAGCAAGATTTACTCTGGCGGATGTCTGAAAATCCCCAACAATGGTCTCGCCCTTTCAACCCCGATCACCCGATAGCCATGGTGACCACGGACTCCTTCCTGATTGGGGGGGGGGCTATGTCAGGGAAACTCTGTCCAAGGCACCTGGTCGGAGACGGAGGCCGTTTTGCATATCAGTGTCCTGGAACCGAGGGGGGTGCTTCTAGCATTGGAAGCATTTCACTCCATCCTTCTGTCAGGGACTATTGCGATCCAGTCGGGCAACATGTCAGTGGTCTGGTACATCAACAAACAAGGGGCACCAGATCTTACCAGTTATGCTGAGTGGCCTTGAGAATATGGAAATGGGCGATAGCTCACAGCCGCTTTCTGACTGCAATGCACATTCCCGGGAGCTCCAATGTGATAGCGGACAAATTGAGCAGGTGCATTCTACAGCCTCATGTGTGGTCCCTCAATCCTCTGATAGCGACAAAAATCTTCAACTGCTGGGGCCAGCCTTGCTGCGCCCTATTTGCCTCCCCAACCAACTACAAGTGCATCAACTACTTTGCCCTGATCCCCCCTCAGGTCAGTCACTAAGAGACGTTCTAGTCCACGTTTGGCCCTCTGGTCTGCTTTTATGTTTATCCTCCTCTCCTCCTCTTCTCCCACTTTCTAAAGAAAGCACGACAGTTGAAGAGCAGAGTGATCCTCATTGCTCCATATTGGCCTCGACAAGTCTGGTTTCCCTTCCTCTGGCATTACCTGCTAGAGCAACCATGGGTCCTCAGTCCATCCCCAACATTGTTCTCCCATCTGCAGGGTTTGATTCACCCCAATATACCAACCCTGAAGCTGACAGCTTGGTTTCTCCACTTCCAGTGATTGGCTGGCATGAAAACCTTTCGTCCCATGAGCGCAATATTCTTACTGCATCTCATAAATTGTCCACCAGACTAATCTGTCTTAACTGGAAAAGGTTCTCTCTATGGGCAGCAAATAAACAATTAGACCCCTTGACAGCCCCAGTCACGATGGTATTGGATTACTTATCACATCTTTTCCACTCTGGGGTGTCTGCCTCTACTATCCGTGTACATTTAGCTGCCATCTCAAATTTTCATAGTGGTTTTCAAGATTCTTCACTTGTGTCAGATTCTGTAAGACTTTCTTGAAAGGGGTTATCCACCTAAAACCTCCCTTTAGAGAACTTGTACAACCTTGGGATTTGGCTTTGGTTCTGCAAGCTCTAACAGCTTCCCCCTTTGAACCTGCGTCTTCATGTGATGTAAAATATCTCTCTTGGAAAACTTTGTTTTTGATTGCAATCACATCGGCCAGGCGATTGTCAGAACTCCAGGCCTTATGCACCAATCCTCCCCATCTTATCTTCCATAAGGATAGGGTATCACTGAGAACTAATTCTACCTTTTTAACCAAAAGTGGTGTCAGAGTTGATCTATCAATCGGTCTGTTGACCTTCCAATGTTTTTTCCTAACCATTCTAACAAGGGAGAGTATTGCCTGCACTCTTTGGATGTTCATAGGCAATTACGATTTTATCTGGACAGAACAAAATCTAAAGTCAGACCAACTGTTTCTAGCTTTTTCTGGACCTAGACGGGGTCACCCTGTATCAAAAGTTACATTGGTTTCATGGTTGATAAATTGTATAACCTTTATCTACAACAAAAACAATCTCACCTTGCCTCATAGTCAAAGCACATTCTACAAGATCTATGGCAACTTCAGCAGCTTTCCATGCTAAGGCTTTCCTCAATAATATTTGCTCAGCTGCAACTTGGACCAAACCTCATACCTTTACATTTGGCATTAAGTTCATATACAAGTTGAGTTAGTAAACCAACACTATCAGCCTTGTTTTTATATCATCACACCTGGGGTTGTCCTGCTGTTGGGCGGTCCCACGGTCGGCACGAGTACCGGGGTCTTGGTCCGGCGTCGGTTGCTGTCGCTTCTTCCCTGATGTCGGAGTGCCATGGGTGTGTCAGGGGCATCCGACGTCATTTTCTCCAGTCTTTCTTGCCGCGCGGTGCCCGAAGCAGAAGCAGTTCACAAGTGCCGGTCGGCCG